>NC_086051.1:16403296-16706445 GCF_947568885.1 Cydia strobilella | reverse complement strand
GGCCACCAGCGCTACCGTAAAATGGTCATACTTTGCTCCAATATTTGCTCCGCTTTAAGGGAATTTAAAATATTTTTTAAACTGAAATAAAACTATGAAAACGGATTATATCGCGTATATTGAATTTATAATACATCCCGACGTTTCGAACTCTTTACAGCGTTCGTGGTCAACGGGTGACACGGGTGAGAGTTCGAAACGTCGGGATGTATTATAAATTCAATATACGCGATATAATCCGTTTTCATAGTTTTATTTCATGAGTAACTATCGCGGTAACCGAAGACAATATTATTTTTTAAACTGTTAAATATTCAGATGAATTGAATATTAAGAAGAACATCTTATGTAACATATTTTATCGGAAAATCAACTTTATGAAATATTTTTTTATATAAAACGAAGCTATGAATATGGAGCACAAGATATCCATTGTTTGGGGTATTTTTGCTCCTACCTATAGTTTACTTGCGGGTGCAAAGTTACCCCATCGTGCACCAAATTTATAGGCCCCGCCAATAAAGAGGATTTTAACAAGGATTATTAATATATAATATTCAATAAATATCTGAAAGTGCTGCCCACTTGGTTAATATTAACATTTAGGCTAATCAAATTAGATCCATAAAAAGCGTTTTGTGGAATTAATTCCCAGCAAGCTGGAAATCGTTTTAATACCTTGATTTGGTCCTAAATGCGTGTTTGCGTAATCTCAGGAGGTGTACATAAATTTTTGCTCTTTTTCAGTTTTTTTTTCTATATGAATGTCACCTTTACTTTTCACTAAAATCTACCTTTCAGAAAAATTTCAGTATTTACAATTATTCCCAGCTGTGCTCCAACAAGCCCACCGTGCCCCGGGCCCGCGCACGCGCGCCACGCGCCGCGGCGGGGCGCGGCGCTGCAGCAGTGTGGCGCCGCCACGCTGCTCGCCCGGACGCCAGCGACATGTGGCCTTGTTGACGCGATGGTGAGTTCCGCGGTGTTTTAGTGCGAACCTCGACTTGTTCTGAGGGGCTACGTTGATCTGTGTGTGAAAATAGCGTAGGATAAACCAGTTGCGAAGAGCGTTAGTTCTGATGAGAGTGAGCACAAAGGCAGTTTTAGTTGGAGGGTTTGCTGCACGTTACTAGTAGTAGGGGTTCTATGTAGATGTTTTAGTTCTGATAATGCGAGGCATGTAGTTCTGAGGGGCCTTACGTTGTTGTACGTGTGTATAACTAGATTAACTAGCGTAGGATGTAAACAAGCTGCGAATATCCCTCTTTTAGTTCTGATGAAAGTGTGAGCCTCGAAGGCAGCAGTTGCAGGAGAGTTTGCAGCACGTAACTAGCAACAGTAGGTGTAAACAAAATTTGTGCATAGTGAAATGTAGTTGTCGGGTGAAGGTTGACGGACCTCGCGCCTATTTCACCAACTTGACTACCCTAAAAAGGTTTGCCGTGAAAACCTGAAGGACGAAGATGATATATTTTTGGCCGGTACTATACGCTTATTGACACTGCTAATGTCCTGTACTATTCTGGGTTAGTAACGAAGGCATCAATTTTTACATCTTTGACCAGCAATGTACAGTGAAGTCAGTGAATCGTGAATGTCAGGCGAGGTGGAACGGGGGCCTTGCTGTCCCACCTGATTTCGAGTGTTAGTAGTAGCGCAGTAGTGTAAAGGTTTGTGTGTGAAACGGTGATGAAAATGCGAGAAGACAGTTTCTAAGTTCTGGCGAGCTTAGGTTGCTGTCTGTGTAAATGTAAACAGAGCGTAAAAAAGATATATGCGCATGAAACGTCGAGTTTTGTTTCTGGTCTTTGCATGAAAAACGAAGTCAGTTTTAATTCTGATAGTATACCGCATGCCAGGAACAAGTTTCCGTGACCGATAGCATCGACGACTTTTTTAACATTTCATGTGACCAGCTGACGGTTTATCCACCTCGATGCAACCGACTGCAAATGCTGAAAACGAAATTATCTACATGACTTATAGCGTGTACTGATGGATGTGAAACGTATAGTTTTGGTTTTAACGAGGGTATGACGGACCTAGTTTCACCAGGGCTATGATCGAATCATGTATTTTGCATTCGCGACAGACGAAAATACAATCTTGCAATAGCTTAACCGCCTGGTTGTCCAGTGATACTATGAGTGTAATGTTATAACTGAAATAGATGTCCAGTTGCCGATTCTGGATTCGAACTGGCGTGGCGTCTTCAGCCGGCCTAGCTGATGAGACAATCGCTATTGCTATGACAACGAAACGCTTTGTGTCTCTCTATCACTCTTCCACATTAGTGCATTGGATACGCGGCCAGATTACGCGGCTAAGGCCCTGGCCACTAGGCCACATGGCCACGGCGGTATCGGTACCTGTCCTAAATTCTCGATTACCTATTCATTTTTCATTCATTGTTATATTCAATCTTGAAAAAAAAACCAGAGGTTTAATTTAAATATCAGTGCTCAATTCCATTGTTATGAAATTATAGAACGCCAGTGAGATAATTGATCCTATTAGGATGTCCGACGTTCATGATTCTGAAATATTTTAAAATAGTAAGAATTGTTCAGTTAGTATCATAATTCCACAGACATTGAGTGACTAAAGGGAGAACCCAGGAGACATGCAGTGTTCAACCACCTTTCATTAAAAAAAAAAAATTAGTAAAGATTTGAGTGACAATGCCTGTGACCGCTACTCACTCAGGCACTGTTAGTGCTTGAAAATGGACACCTAGGCTCTCCAAAACAAGTCGCGCGAGTGACTAAAATACGTGAGTGCAACCGCTAAGTTAGCTAAGTAAAGATTTACACTAAAAAAAGGGTGATTGTCTGTCTATGCTAGCTCTGCTCACACTATGAATTGACATAGTATGAAAGTGCCACTATAACCGTGATAATAATAGGTCTTCGTATTGTATGCGGATTCGCACACCACTCCTGTGTGCGAGCGGGACATCGCTTTATACTAATGCGCATAGTGCATAGTTATAGCTCAGACACCAAAGCCACGTGCAAATTCGCTTCAACCTGATGGTGTTGGATGGTGGCATATACTTTGTAACTATAAAATATATGCCAATTTAGTACGGCCTTACTCTACAGTCATACCTTACCCGATTGAAAGAATCGTTCTTTCATCATTTTAAATTGAATTTCAAAATTCATAATTCATTTATTGCGTCCATGGTTAGTAGGTACATAATAGGTGTTACATAGTAGTAGTGAGATTCACATCGACCCTGATGGGGTACAGCAATTTGGGAAGATTCAACTCTCCCGAAGCTCTATGTCTCCCGAACTCCCCTAACTCAATTGAGGGTGTCGTATGAAAATGAGTTAGGCCAATTAGGGCTACCAGGTCTAGCTTTTTTATTAATTCTGGAAAATGCCTAATATAAAGAGGGGGCAAAATTTCAAAGTCTAGTTGCTAGGTCGAGTGGGATATCATTTGAATGAGCTCAAACTGCATATTACAAAACAATTTTTTTTTCATAAGGAAAATGTAAAAAAAATACCATCCCCCCCTTATCTCCGAAGTTTACCAACCAAAAATTATGAAATTTTTGCATTTTTGCAGTATTTTGTTCTATATGCTGAGAGGGGAATGTAAAAAAAGACAGAACAGTCTGAAATAAATGATGAATCAATTTACGTACTGTAAAACTACTCAATTCTTGTCCAAAATTTACCAATTTGTGATTAAAAAGGTCATTTCTGAAAAATCTCATTCCCCTGACCTAAGTATATATGGTCAGGGAATGAGATTTTCGCAAATTCCCAGGAGATTCCGCTTTATTAGCTCTAATCTTTAGTGACTGTGTAACCCGTGCCAAGTTTCATGTATACAACCAAATCTGATTAGCGGAATCTCCTGGGAATTTGTGAAAATCTCATTCCCCTGACCCATAGCCAAGGGAATGAGATTGTTGAGGAATGACTCAGAAACTAACTCAGGTAGGTAAACTTATATGTTAGGGTGTAAGGTGTAACTATTACTTGAATGATGCAGTTCTAAGCAAAATACTCTCATAAAAGAAATAATGAAGAATAAACTATAAAAACCGGACAAATGGGAGTCGGATACCCACCGAGGGTTCCGTACTTTTTAGTATTTATTGTTATAGCGGCAGCAGAAATACATCATCTGTGAAAATTTCAACTGTCTAGACACGGTTGATAAGATACAGCCTGGTGACAAACAGACAGACAGACTGATAGACAGACGGACAGCGGTCTTATTAATATGGTCTCGTTTTGACTATTTGGGTACGTAACCCTAAAAACGAAAAAGAACGTCGGTAGGTATTGCCATTTAATTTCGTATTGAACCTTTGACCATAGTTTTAACTATAGTTCATTTGTTTTTTCTTTTTCTTACAAATACATTAAAATGGCATATTAAGACAAATCATTAAGTATCAGGTAATTAAAGCTGTGCTTTTTTTTATATACTACGTCGGTGGCAAACAAGCATACGGCCCGCCTGATGTTAAGCAGTCTCCGTAGCCTATGTACGCCTGCAACTCCAAAGGAGTTACATGCGCGTTGCCGACCCTAACACTCCTCTCCCTCGTTGAGCTCTGGCAACCTTACTCACCGGCAGGAACACAACACTATGAGTAGGGTCTAGTGTTATTTGGCTGCAGTTTTCTGTAAGGTGGAGGTACTTCCCCAGTTGGGCTCTGCTCTAGATCTGGAATGACATCCGCTGTCCTGTGCCCTACCACACAAAGCGAAAGGTCATTCACAGTGCCCATACCTCTCTTTTGGACGCAGTTTAAGGACATACCCGCGGGTCCGGACGTAGTTTAAGGACATACCCGGGTCCTTAGAAGTGACCTGAAATTATGAAATACCTAGGTCCTTACCTACTAATTCACTGTAAACCAATGATACGACGTGCTTACCTACAGATATTATGATTGATGAAATGCTTATCGATTGTGAAAAGTTGCATTCAATTTTTGCTGCGCAAATGCTAGCTTGCTTGGCTTGATCGCTTCGATAATAGGTACATTGTAACGAAATAATTGGCTACTTTTTATAACACTGTATATTCTGTATCAAGTGCAGAAAGTTGACCTTTCCTCCCGTAATATTGCCGGCCGCAGGCTTACGTTTTACGAGGACGAATAATTGCGAGCCGCACCCAAGCGGCGCCCTCGACGCTATTGTGGTGGAGGTTTTTCATTTGTGGGTGAAAATCACGAAGCTAAGACAGGTTACGTACGTAAATGTGGATTCTCGTCGTGCGTTAACATAGAGGAACTTTAAAATATTAAATCGTACTCGATTCAAGTGTGGAATATTTACTCGACATATTTTGAATTTAAGTTGTTTTAGTTTTAAGTACACTCTTATTTTGTTTGACATTTAAGATATTATTTTCGTTTGAAATCTGTTATAATTAGTGCATGCTCCATCTCTTCTTGGTTATATTTGTATGCCAAATGGCAAAACATAGTGAAACATAAATTATTGTATAAGACCTATATTTAATCTATGTTTACAAATAAATAAATTTTGATTTTTTGATTTTGATTTTGATTTGATTTCAATGTTTTGTGTTTTAGTTACCAGTGTTGTGACCACAAATTAGTTTATGTTTAACATTACCTAATACAGTTGAAAAAATAACATGTTATATCTTTCTTTAAATGTGTTTTCGGTAAATTTAAGTTAATTATCCTGGGAATTAGACTCAGCTATTGTATTTAAAAATTTGCAATAAAACAATCATAGTTTGTAACTAGACGCACTAGCTGAACTAGTTAATTTATAAAACTAGCGTCCCGCCCCGTCGTCGCACGGGTAGTTCAACTAATTTAAGCAGAATCTTTACAGGTTATACATATGAACCTTCCTCTTGAATCGCTCTATCTATTGGGGAAAATCGCATCAAGGTCCGTTGCGTGGTTTTGAGGATCTGGGCATACATTGGGACAGACATACAGACGGCGGAAAGCGACTGGTTTATACTATGATGATCGACACAGCTGATCAGTCTATAATATTTTCATAAACTTAAAATCTTGATTACTAAGTATCAATGTTACATATAATAGAATACATGAAAGTAAATATGTATGCATTCAGTAAATCAATATGTAAATAAAAGCAAAAGTGTTCTCACGCCAAATCCCAAACAACAAACAAAAACTCTAACCAAATCATGTGTCCAAGTGGGCCGTTAACCAGAAAAAATGATTGCAGACACCAAAGAGAATAGTTTGTTAAGAGGGTTGTTGTTATGGTAAATTCTAGGTTTGTGGTCTTATAAAATCAGATACGTAATGCTACGTACAGTATTTTGTATGTATTAAAAGTGTTTGATATTTGCCTATTAGATATAGACAATAACTATGATTTGTAATTTTTATTATTAACAATTTGATTATGATTATAATTCGTTTTCTACCATCTGTCGACTCAGCATAGAAACTAAGAATGAAAATGTATAAAATTAACGAAAAGATTTATATATATATATATATATATATATATGTAAATTATTATTATTGGATCATCATATGATTTTGACCCATGTTATTTCGTTAATATGTGTTAAAATAGGATTTTTATTGTAGTTAAAATAAATGAAATGCATGGAATAAAGCATCGGATATTTATTGGAAAAACATAGATAGCAGTTGTTATGAAATACAAGTTATATTTAATAAATCAGATAGAATTATAAAAGGAGGATGAGATGACCGTGACGTCATTATGTGGTGTTTCATATGAATTCCATATTAGCGAGGCGATTTGACCGTTCTAAAAGGAGAAACTGGCTCGATTGGAGGGATAATACTCTATTGTTAAGTATCAGAGGTGTGGCACCATCTGTTTGAGAGTGATTGTTCCTTGGTTTCCGATGAGCGTTTTTTGCTTAAACTTTGCTTCTCTTATACGAGTCACATAATATCTTTGCAGAAACTATTCAAGTATGGTGCTCGAGTTATTAAAAAAGCACGTCGAGGAATGCGTTTTCTTAATGTGTTGTATGGTTATAAATACCCCTAAACCAAGCGGGGAAGGATTATTCAATTTTTGTTCGTCGGATTGTCACAATCTCTGGCTAATTCGTAGACGTTAAAACAAAGGTGGTTATTTTGACGGTTGAAAGCTTGACATGACGTAGTTATTATGCTACTTTTTGTCAAACTGGTCAATTGTTATTTTTAGTGTCAGTGCTTACCTATTTTTGTGATTTTTATTGTGTTTTAGAGCCAGATTTGTGTCAGATCGCATGGTCGATCTACCGGAAACGCCTAACCTTGCGGCTGTTAAACAGGCATTTCCGGGAATCCAGTAGAGTGTTAGGTCCAGGTCGCGAGAGGGGCCTGGCGTCAACCTTTTTACCAACACAGGTGACGAATATACCTCTTACGTTCTCTTCAAGGTCTGACAGAGGGATGTGAGGGTCTCACGTGTGGACCATTTGGAGTAATCCAGACTCATTGAAATCTGTTAGTAATTGAAGAAGCGTGGTCTTGTTATGTATATTTATATATTCACATTATATATCTGGATAGGGCGCCTTACTCGTTTGTACCCTTAGCTTCGGCTTACACAGACGGGGGGAGGCAAGAACACAGACACTAGGGTTTGCATACCTCGGTTTTGTCGGCCGAACGTTTACAGCTTAGATTAGGGTCCCTCTTACACATTCCTCCCTGTAAAACTAGTGGTTCGCTTCTAGTTTTATTTCATTAGAATAGGTGAAATTGGGGTAGAGTTAGGGTAGAGTCATTATTTGGGTGTTAAGTTTGTTTATTTTCTTTCACACATAGTTCGATTGCGTACAGTATTAAAAAACTTTATAGTGTTAATTGGTTCAAAATACAAAATAAATATCTAGATTCAGTAGCATATGGATGGATTTCTGTGGCTCGTACATTAAATATGAAATAAAGGTTTACACATTTTTTATATTGGGTGAGATAGGGGAACAAAGTTATTTGAGGACATACTAAATAATTTTGTTATAGGGAGCTAGTGAAAGGCAGAGCAGTTCACTAGTGACAATTGAGCTTTTCTATAACTGGGTAAAAAAGGGTATAAATCATATTTAATAGACGATTGTTTCAGTATTTCATTCATTTAAAGTATATTCAGATGAGTTTCTTGGCGTTTCTTCTCGTCTGAAATTAGGTTACGAAACGCTGGTAAAATAAATATTACATAGTGCATAGGAATACCTATTAAAAATAAAAATAAAATAAAATGGGTATTATCTAGATTAGGGACCCGTCTTCATCCGGGCGTGGCAGTAGATAAAGTAAGTTTGTACGTACTATTTTTACATTACATTAATATAATTATTTTCCTTTAGCTAGCTAGGTTAGCGAATGGATATATATAAAAGGAAAATATAAGGTTTAAATTACAAACTAAAAGGACTTACTACTGTCCACGGTAACTGGTCACGGTAGGGCCCTGTAGGAGATTAAAAAAAAAATATATTTTACTATTTATTTATCATACAATAGAGTCATAAAAGAAACATAGTAGCAATATTTACAAATTTATTAGAATATTTAGGGATAGTATTTGAAATCCAAATCTAATCAATCTGCACATAAAAGACGATGGGTACTAAGGTTCACAACGTATTTTTAACATTAGACGATCACATGGCCAAATTTATATATTTTAATTTAATCTTTTTCAAACAATTCTGGTAGTTTTATTAAAGTAGTAATAGAGAAATAAGGGATAGGTACATTTTTGGTACCAGAATGACCAGGATTAAATATATAAATAGTTTATTATAGGAAGTAGCCTCTTTGGCTACATTTTTGCTGCCGTAAGAAAACTGGAATGTGAGTTGATTTGATTTGGATTTTTCTAAAAATTATACATTATTTCTATATATTATTTTGAACATTAATATTAAATTCGCCTCCTCTTGACTTCACTGTACCGATGTGTAGCGACGTAGCGTGGCTTAGCGTAATATCACCTGTAACAAACACAAAAATACATTATTATAAATAGGCTAGTAAAATTAGCTAAAAATACAATGCGTTATGCGAGCTCAAAAAGTTAGGGGGCGATAGTTTTGTTTTCAACAAACAAGTATGCGCATATATGTATATGTGCGGGCGTATACATATATGTATTGATTGTTACTATCAACCCAGCACAGGAAACCAGTGAAAGTTGTGTTAAAAAGTGTATTTAATGGGTGTTTTAAATAAGTGAAAAATATGTGTTAATTATAATAACCTTTTAAGTATGTTAAATAAAGGGTTGGGCTACTTTATGTTACTCGAAGGCACAAATAGGGCTAGTGGATTTTCACAAAAAAAAATATATATTTTTATATACATAAAAAGAAAAATTAAATATAATTATACAGAAAATATCTTTAAATCAGAGACTAGTAGTAAATATTATGAATTCAGTAAATCATTTTGAAAAGTATATTTAAATGGTATCATATTATAATCTGATAGAAAAAGTTAATGGTATGTTAGTAACAAGTAAGCAATTTAATTACCTCTAATAAAATGAAGAGCCAGCTTTCAGCCACACTCGGTCTCTAGTTAGGTGGAACATCTGAAAAACGGGAAGAATTCAATTTAGACAAAGAACAAAGATCGATTTGTATTTATTTTGGCAGTCGTAGATTTCAATATGTCATACAGAACAAAAAAAAACTTGGGCATATTAATAAGACATATTCAAATATCATTTTTGTTTAAAAGCATTTTTGGTTAAAAATAATTAATCTGAATAAGAAAATAGAGTAAATGTTTGATTACTGCAATATAATTTATTAATTTGTTATAATGAAGATGTTTGATAGTTCATTAAAATTATTTTAGTTAATTTATAAATAAAAATGAAATATTATAAGGTTAGGAAAAGCATACTTACTTAGAAACTGTTGTCACATAATTAGGAGGTCTAATTACATATAATCAGCTTGCCCGATCGCCTTACGTGTCTGAAATCATTTTTAAGTAAAAATTTACAAACTGTAAAACAAATACATATAAATGTTCCAAAATTAGCTGATGAACATCGAGAGACGCATTCAGCCACTTAAAAGGGATCGGAAAAAAAAAGGTTAGCTGTAAAGTTAGTGTAAACAAAGATTTTAGACGAGAAAAATTGGTATAGATCAATGAGTTGAATTTATATAATATACTTATACGTAATGAGTTAATAAAATGGCACTAGGATAGTACAACATAGATAGATATTCATTAAATGTTAAGTATAAATTAGCATTACGTAATGCATTATATACTTAAAGAATTGATCGTGTTCTACCAAATTGGCATTCCTAGAAAAACATTGCATAAAAGAGAAAGAGAAATGTATGATAGTAGAAAGAACAGTGTATTACTTACATAAAGGGTAGGATCAAGTATGATCATCCGTCCTTCAGCAATCCGGATTCATTGATTAGGGCCTAAAATTTCTTTAGATAAGCATTATTATAAGTTTTGATAATGGAATAAGAAAGTAAAATATATGTAATAAAAAAAAAACAACGTACGTTGAAGTCAAAAGGAGGTTCTTCGTTTTCAACCACTTTCTCCGGGATGTCGAATAGTAAATTTTCTAACTGTGATGGAATCTAAAAATAAATAAACACAATAAAATTAACAAAAAGCTAAACAATGAATAAATAAAATAGGTTATCAATATGTTGATTATACTTACTTGATTTTGATCTTGAATTTCTTCAACGGTGATAGTAGCGTAGTGTGGGAATCGCGGAGACGATTGGATTATTCGGATTTTATACCGGAAATGTTGTCTGTTGTCGATTAGTTTTTTCTGTAATAAGAAATGTTTTGGTATTAGAATTAAACATTTTTATGATAATAGTTAAGAGATCATTATGATAAAATGTTTTGTCAAAACAAGTATATAAATAAATAAATATATAAACATGAAAATATATACCGTTAATCTACGGAGACGGTCCTTGAAATTTCTAATTTTTTGGTTTACCATGTTTATGTTATAATGAGGTTTTTCATTTTTGATTACTTTCAAAAGTTCTTTACGAGCCAATTCAGTTAAAAATTGGTCTCCATAGAATAAATTATTTCTATCCCAAATTATTGGAAAGTCGCAGATCAAAAGGTCAATATTTTCAAGTTTCATGATTAACACGTTTCAAGCACAAGCTAGCACTTCAAATAAGAGTTTGACGTTGGATATACCGAAGTGCCAATTTGTAACTTATAGTTTATGCCAGGGGGCGCCACAGAGGACGCCATAGTCATAGTTTTAACAGTAGCATCAATGTTGCTAACAATCAAATTATTTGCAATAGTATATTAATAACCATTCAAAAATATTTTTAACGGGTTTGAGTAACTATCATTATTCACTAACATAAAAACATGTTCAAGTCATAAAATTGGAAAGTTGGAACCGAAGTCATCGGTCGTATAAACAAAAGACCGTTAAAGACAATAGATTTTCGAAGAAGAGTCAGCCTGGTTGCACATGTTGAAATTGTTGAAAAAAAAAAAAAACCAGCGCCACGGAGATTTTATACCTGGGTTCGAAATGTGTGGGGTTTTTGAGTACAAAGATAGAGATAGAATGTTATTTAACTGATCTAGATACTAAAAATAACACAAGTATTTAGTAAATATGCCATGCATAGTGATTTTGGTTGAATATTGAATATTTAGCAAGAGTGATCGAATAGATCGAATGCCGGTTACTTGCAATTATTTGTGGTCTTTAGTATGTAAAGATATTAACATGTCTATAAATATGTTTAACAAAATATTAATACAATGATACTTTTGATTATTAAACTATTAAATAAATAGTTTAATATAATATTTGTTATAGTATCATAAAATATGATATCTTTGGATTAAAACGATGGAAATTAAATATTTGTTTTAAAATACATATCAAGAAGAATTTAAAATATATTTGAAGGTAATACTTTAAAATTAATTTTACATAATACATATTTTACATGAGATGGTAATAAAATAATACACGTGATATATATAATGCAGAAACAATGGCGTTAATGTACAAAATTAACGATTTAAGTTGTATAAATAAAAAACTAGATAGGATGTAAAAAGTAAGAAATATATCCAAACTTACCGATTTTTATTCAGCAGCAAAATTTCACTAGTCACAATTCACAATAACATTAAACTGATCTACACAGCACTGAGTAAAATTTAAAACTGTTCATTCAAACTGACAACGGTCAGATAGGCGCGAATCATCTTCCCCCTTTTACTGTCACTTTGCGACGCATCCTTGCGGGGTTGCCGTGATAAAATAATGAGTTATTGTGTTGCCATAGTAAGATATAATAACGTAACGTTAACTTAATCGGTAATAACGTTATCTCAACTGAAATTTTTAACTTAATAATAAATAGGTTTGCAAAATTAAAATTACGTTTGTTATTGATTTACAATTAATAGGAGGGAACTTGGGGTTATGTTAGAATTATTGATTTGTCTTTAAAAAAATATTTAGTTTCATTTGTTTCATTTTATTTTGATTGCATATCGTTAACGTTGGCTATCTGTAGAAATGGCCTGGTATGGATTGTGTGAACTGGCAAATGAAAGGCAATGAAAGTTTAATGATTAATTTAATTTTAAAAGGTTGATGGATATTTGTTATTGTTGCAAGAAAAGTGTGAAACTTTTGTATTTTTGTAAGAATGATTTTTACGGTTAGACAACTGTTAGATTGCAGTCAACCTGGATTTGTTGGTATTTTGTTGCGAATAATACACAAAATAGTCAACAAATTCTTATCAGTAGGCTAAAATCGTATGACGATTCGACCCATTTCAAAGGGTAGTTTTTGTTGACTATACACTACACAAGAAGCTAAGACCATGACTAATTACACACCACATCGTGAATAAGATCTTTGATATCAAATCTGATAATGATATGTCAATGAACATGCATTATCATATTATTATATGCTAAAGAAAGTATTATTAATATATTTTTTATAAAATTTTAATGACATTTGAAATACGGCTTTGTGTAAAAAATGGTTTTATGAATTTATTTATTAAATAGAAAAATAAATAGTAGTATTACATATCTACAAGTAAGACTTATTTTCATACGTTATAATGGTGAAGTATTTATATTATTGTAGGAAATTATAAATTTAGAAAACTTTTCGATTGAATAAATAAAAATATTTTTAATATCTATTTGCAGACATTGCATAGTATCTTTTTGCTTATATCTATGTTATGTTTGTAAAGGTAATATTTTGATACAAGTATCAGGATATTATCATGGTATTTTAGGTTTTTTTTTTTTAAATACTTTATTGTTAATATGGGAATAAGTCTGGACAAATATCTTGTTCATGTATGTGACATGCTCCAAGAAAATTTGATTGGGAGGGATGTTTTGGTATTGGAATTCGGATTGATTTTTAATTAATGGGGAATGAGTATCCCAGTACTTATACCAAATGTTTTTCCTATTTTGGGAAGGGAGGTTTTGTTGGTTCATCTATTAACCGGACAATGTGGTTAAGTCGCCGGATAGAAAGATCCATAGACTAGGATGCGACCATAAAATCGAACTACTAGAGTTTATTGGATTCACAACCCAATACCCTGGGCTGGTAGGAAAATCGTGACGAAAAGATAATCATGACTCATTAATAGAATTCAATGATCTGAGTTTTATACCGAATCAATCGCAATTAATGAGTATTGGTTTAAACACACATCATACACCACACGATTACGTTTATAGAGGGGGGAAAGGGGATAATACCAACAAATTTAGGAGATAGTTTTCAGTTTTATTGGAATAGGGTTCGAGAATACTACATGTATGTGTATGACAATACATTGCGAATTCTCGAGGGGGCGATTGTAACTAGACGCACTAGCTGAACTAGTTAATTTATAAAACTAGCGTCCCGCCCCGTCGTCGCACGGGTAGTTCAACTAATTTAAGCAGAATCTTTACAGGTTATACATATGAACCTTCCTCTTGAATCGCTCTATCTATTGGGGAAAATCGCATCAAGGTCCGTTGCGTGGTTTTGAGGATCTGGGCATACATTGGGACAGACATACAGACGGCGGAAAGCGACTGGTTTATACTATGATGATCGACACAGCTGATCAGTCTATAATATTTTCATAAACTTAAAATCTTGATTACTAAGTATCAATGTTACATATAATAGAATACATGAAAGTAAATATGTATGCATTCAGTAAATCAATATGTAAATAAAAGCAAAAGTGTTCTCACGCCAAATCCCAAACAACAAACAAAAACTCTAACCAAATCATGTGTCCAAGTGGGCCGTTAACCAGAAAAAATGATTGCAGACACCAAAGAGAATAGTTTGTTAAGAGGGTTGTTGTTATGGTAAATTCTAGGTTTGTGGTCTTATAAAATCAGATACGTAATGCTACGTACAGTATTTTGTATGTATTAAAAGTGTTTGATATTTGCCTATTAGATATAGACAATAACTATGATTTGTAATTTTTATTATTAACAATTTGATTATGATTATAATTCGTTTTCTACCATCTGTCGACTCAGCATAGAAACTAAGAATGAAAATGTATAAAATTAACGAAAAGATTTATATATATATATATATATATATATATGTAAATTATTATTATTGGATCATCATATGATTTTGACCCATGTTATTTCGTTAATATGTGTTAAAATAGGATTTTTATTGTAGTTAAAATAAATGAAATGCATGGAATAAAGCATCGGATATTTATTGGAAAAACATAGATAGCAGTTGTTATGAAATACAAGTTATATTTAATAAATCAGATAGAATTATAAAAGGAGGATGAGATGACCGTGACGTCATTATGTGGTGTTTCATATGAATTCCATATTAGCGAGGCGATTTGACCGTTCTAAAAGGAGAAACTGGCTCGATTGGAGGGATAATACTCTATTGTTAAGTATCAGAGGTGTGGCACCATCTGTTTGAGAGTGATTGTTCCTTGGTTTCCGATGAGCGTTTTTTGCTTAAACTTTGCTTCTCTTATACGAGTCACATAATATCTTTGCAGAAACTATTCAAGTATGGTGCTCGAGTTATTAAAAAAGCACGTCGAGGAATGCGTTTTCTTAATGTGTTGTATGGTTATAAATACCCCTAAACCAAGCGGGGAAGGATTATTCAATTTTTGTTCGTCGGATTGTCACAATCTCTGGCTAATTCGTAGACGTTAAAACAAAGGTGGTTATTTTGACGGTTGAAAGCTTGACATGACGTAGTTATTATGCTACTTTTTGTCAAACTGGTCAATTGTTATTTTTAGTGTCAGTGCTTACCTATTTTTGTGATTTTTATTGTGTTTTAGAGCCAGATTTGTGTCAGATCGCATGGTCGATCTACCGGAAACGCCTAACCTTGCGGCTGTTAAACAGGCATTTCCGGGAATCCAGTAGAGTGTTAGGTCCAGGTCGCGAGAGGGGCCTGGCGTCAACCTTTTTACCAACACAGGTGACGAATATACCTCTTACGTTCTCTTCAAGGTCTGACAGAGGGATGTGAGGGTCTCACGTGTGGACCATTTGGAGTAATCCAGACTCATTGAAATCTGTTAGTAATTGAAGAAGCGTGGTCTTGTTATGTATATTTATATATTCACATTATATATCTGGATAGGGCGCCTTACTCGTTTGTACCCTTAGCTTCGGCTTACACAGACGGGGGGAGGCAAGAACACAGACACTAGGGTTTGCATACCTCGGTTTTGTCGGCCGAACGTTTACAGCTTAGATTAGGGTCCCTCTTACACATTCCTCCCTGTAAAACTAGTGGTTCGCTTCTAGTTTTATTTCATTAGAATAGGTGAAATTGGGGTAGAGTTAGGGTAGAGTCATTATTTGGGTGTTAAGTTTGTTTATTTTCTTTCACACATAGTTCGATTGCGTACAGTATTAAAAAACTTTATAGTGTTAATTGGTTCAAAATACAAAATAAATATCTAGATTCAGTAGCATATGGATGGATTTCTGTGGCTCGTACATTAAATATGAAATAAAGGTTTACACATTTTTTATATTGGGTGAGATAGGGGAACAAAGTTATTTGAGGACATACTAAATAATTTTGTTATAGGGAGCTAGTGAAAGGCAGAGCAGTTCACTAGTGACAATTGAGCTTTTCTATAACTGGGTAAAAAAGGGTATAAATCATATTTAATAGACGATTGTTTCAGTATTTCATTCATTTAAAGTATATTCAGATGAGTTTCTTGGCGTTTCTTCTCGTCTGAAATTAGGTTACGAAACGCTGGTAAAATAAATATTACATAGTGCATAGGAATACCTATTAAAAATAAAAATAAAATAAAATGGGTATTATCTAGATTAGGGACCCGTCTTCATCCGGGCGTGGCAGTAGATAAAGTAAGTTTGTACGTACTATTTTTACATTACATTAATATAATTATTTTCCTTTAGCTAGCTAGGTTAGCGAATGGATATATATAAAAGGAAAATATAAGGTTTAAATTACAAACTAAAAGGACTTACTACTGTCCACGGTAACTGGTCACGGTAGGGCCCTGTAGGAGATTAAAAAAAAAATATATTTTACTATTTATTTATCATACAATAGAGTCATAAAAGAAACATAGTAGCAATATTTACAAATTTATTAGAATATTTAGGGATAGTATTTGAAATCCAAATCTAATCAATCTGCACATAAAAGACGATGGGTACTAAGGTTCACAACGTATTTTTAACATTAGACGATCACATGGCCAAATTTATATATTTTAATTTAATCTTTTTCAAACAATTCTGGTAGTTTTATTAAAGTAGTAATAGAGAAATAAGGGATAGGTACAAGTTGAGTAACTCAAGGAAATCAAAATTAATATGTGTCTATGATTTCAATCGCCCGTACGTCTCGCTACGCTGCGGACGAGTGAAATGCGTTCGTGATTGCCATCATTGATTTAAATATATCGGTTTGTATTAAGGCCGTTCCATCGGTTTGCCGCTGTCTCTGTCACATTTCGCAAGAAAGAACGGGAAAGATCATGCGCGCCAACTATCCCTATCCCGCTATCCCTTATCGGGGTTTTATAAGGGTAATGCATAAGGCTTAACTCACCATACCCTTTGCCAGACGAAACCCTTTGTTTTGGTTTTAAAAACCCTTATATAAAGCTACCACATTTGAGTAATCGGTAACCCAAATACCCTTACAAAACCCTTATCATCCGCTCACCAACACCTTGCATATTGCTTATAAGGGTTAGCCTTATAAAGGGCTTCCCTTTTAGCATATAAGCGTGCTAATTTAAGTCGTCTACCTTGTTCATAAAGCACACATTACTTCGAATCCGAGCGATCGTCGGCGGCGACGGCAGCGTTCTTTGACTAGGCACGTATTTTCTTTCCTTTTCATACACTACCGGAGATATATACTAATCCTGTCTCTTTCACGCAAAGGGAAACCTTTATAAAAAGCGCTTAAAGATAAGGGTAACCCTTATTAAGAGCTAGCCTTATTTTTGGTTAGCTTTTCGGTAAGGGTTAGTCAAAGGTAAGGGTATGAATGGGCTTGCAGTTCAAAAGGGAAAGTCTTTCAATGTGTTAGCCGTGTTTAAGTGTCGCCCATTGAAAGGGTTTTATCGCGGAAAGGGTTGTCCGGTCCCTGGCGCCAAGTGTCAATTTTGATCGAATTTTGTCGATTTTTATTTATTTTAAAAACGTTACCCTACAATATCGAAATTCGAAAGCTATGAAATTACTATTTAAGTTAAGATTGTTTTTTCTTCTTTTTTTGTTTATAGTATCACATAATAAATAACCGAGTAAAGTTGGATTAAAAGTCCGAGTTAGAGGTTACTTTGGGAATTAATTGTATCGAGCGAAGTGTCATAATTCGTGTATCGGATGCTATGATATTAAAGATAATATAGTCAAGAACTACATATATTTTTTCCACGTCTACGAATATCAACGCCTCTTAGAAAAACAGGATCATATAAGGAGTTATCATATAAGGAGCAATTAAGTTATTTTAGTATGACTCACGATACTTTAAATGGGTGAATCAACTATTTCTTGTTGTTATTGTGTCCTGTCAGCCAGGGGACAATATTAGCACAGTTTGTTAGACGGAATGTTGTATAACAATCCACAAACGTGCTTATTCTAGCTCAGTGGAAAGGCCTTATATCTACCACAAAAATGCATGTTTGGTTATTTTAATTACCATAAAATCGGGGTTTTAAGTGACTCAGGAGAATGTAACCATGGCAACGAGTGACAAGAAAAAGTTGATTCACCCAAATACGGTTATCGTTTTGGGCATCTATCTCGCTATATACTGCATAATACATGCGTGCTTACGAGGCTTTACGAAAATGAAAATTATACGCTGTACGCCCTAATACGTCTTCTCTGTAGATACAAAGACGGGTAACTTTACCTAACTGAATTCAGCCCTTACTACGAGAGACGGCATTAACATATTCCAATCACATAACAAGATTTAGTCTAACCAGAAAATGCGCTCTTTGATTTGTTATGGAACGAGGGATCCGTGTTACATTGGTTGATTTAAACATTCGTTTGACCTCGTTAGGCGATAGGAACGCGCGTTAGGTGGAGTACGGTTACGCAATCTCTTTAGTAACCCTTGGTTTGGGCGGTTTCAACAGTTTTTGACATCTCGTGATATATTATCTTTCACGTGACTGATAAAGGATCTGGCCACCCGTAGGAAAACGGTGAAAATGTAAGTTTCTTACTTATTTGCAGATGAATAGACGAAATTCTTAGTCAATTTTGACCTCAAAAACCTCACCTCATGACTATCGTGAGACATACTAACTTTAAGCTAATTTAACTTTGGTCTTATGTGGTTTATACAGATTTATAAGTAACGAAACATAGTGACGCATTCACCCATGCACCCATCCGCCTAAACACCCATTTACTTGAACACTGTACATTTTAATGCTTTGTCTCATTCGGTGGGCAAAATCGAATTTTTCTCATAAAAATCAAGTATAAAAACACCATTATTCGAGCTGCTGAGGTGACAAACATTTTGCCATAACTAACGCTTGTCTCACACCATAATTAAAAAAACCATAATTACACCATAATTATTAATATAATTAAAAAAAATGTAGATGTTTCTCGTAATTAAAAAGTTGGGGAAGATCTCTTAAGATCATTTTCGTACATTTCTTATAGGTATATTCGCGGTATTCTACTGTATAATGCTATTAAGAGTTAATATTACATGATTTATAATATGGCAAGTACTTATTTGTTTGTTATTATGTGAATAAAATGTTATTTAACACAATCTTCTAACACAACACACAATATATGACATCTATTACAGTTTAAATTATTTTCACCTCAGCAGCTCGAACAAGCCTACTTTCGTCACTCCCCGGAGTGAGGAAAGTGCGACTTTCCTCACTCCAGGGAGTGAAACAAAGTAGCTTTTTAATTTAGTGTAGGCCATGAACTACCACTTCATACTTTTATTACTTTTTTTTGTATTATTCTGTGTAATTCGAAATACATTTTAACCTTTAACATGTTCTCACTACTGAGGTATATTTTACATCTCGTGTTTTTAAGTCCCTCGCTACGCTCAAGATTCTACCTTAGAATCTTTCGCTTTCTCGGGACTCAAAATAAACACTCGCAAGAAAAACCAACTTTCCTCTCTTATTGCACAAATAACTATTGGCTGAATGGAACATGTAGGCGTGACTCGAAAATCGAGTAAAGCTACCGTATGCGTGGCAGAGGGGGTAGCGGGACTATGCGACTTCTTTAGAAAATTAGGTGTTCTGTGATAATGATTAATGAATTTATTTAGTCGTATGGCATATTACAATTCTTGGTCGCTTTACAAATTTACAAATGAGTAGTTAGGTTCTTCGCCCAATGGGCTGCGTTGTCGCTTAGCTTAAGTAAGTCCAGAGGATCTCCTGTGTACTTCCTTTTTGGGCACTCGCGGACTATGTGGTAAATGGACTGTACAGGTGCTCCACAGTCGCACTTCGGTGTATCTCGCTATAATGCTAATATTGATACCCAAGTAAAAAGCGAAAGTTTCTATAATTGATAAGTGGAATCTTGATCGCTGCGAGTGTTTCAAGGCACAC
The DNA here is from genome assembly GCF_947568885.1 of Cydia strobilella. Lineage (NCBI taxonomy): Eukaryota > Metazoa > Arthropoda > Insecta > Lepidoptera > Tortricidae > Cydia > Cydia strobilella. Next base: position 16,686,285 of record NC_086051.1, on the reverse strand, counting down.
AAACAAAGGCAAGGGTTAAACAAATTTCGGTACCTAGTGAATCACAAAAATGTTCACCATACTAACACGAGGAAAATACTAACGAGTCTCATCAGTTTAAACATATAGAGAGAGCCTGTACGACTGTAGTGATAAATAAGTTTAAAATTAGTGAGTGTTTCTGCGCAGAGGGCGGCGGGCATGGGTGCGCGCGCGCTGGTGTTGGCGGTGGCGGCGCTCGGCGCGGCGGCGTGGGGCGCCGGCGGCGGCGGCGGCAGCGGCTGCGGCGTGGCCGAGTTCGCCTGCCGAAGCGGACAGGTGAGTGACTCATCTATGTGTCATGTGTGTGACGGTGGCGTTGGTTGACGTTTTATAGCAAACCCCGGACGGATGTGTTACCACGACGGAAATTACTATGAGGCCTATGGTATGAGAGGCGGATAAGACTTCGCGGCCTTAACGTGCCTAATAAGTTTGTATTCCACATACAGGAATAGATTTCGATGATAATTATTATAATATTATCAAGGGTTGTATCTTTTGTAAGCTCTAAAGCTGTTTAATTGAAATTGCTATGATGAAAAATTCATTCTCAAATATGAATTCTAAATGAGTTTCTCTTCCACAGTGCGTCCGCCTCGACCGCTTCTGCGACGGCATAGCCCAGTGCATGGACGGCAGCGACGAGCCGCCCCACTGCTCGCCCTGCAACCGCACGTACTACGGCCGCGCTGGCGTAGCCTATGCTCTCGCCGTCGGCGCTGGTGCTGGGGTCGGCGACGCGCCACCGCCGCCGCCGCCGAGAGTACCGTTTCTGTGCCATTTGACGTTTACGGCGGGAGGTGGGACGCATGGGGATTTGGTGCAGCTGGCGTTTGAGGAGTTCCGTGTGGGTTAGTATCTTTAATAATTTACAATTTTTATCAAATATTTTGATTTGTGTTTTTTTTAATACTTTTTCTTTAGTATATGACATCTATCTCACTTTAATACTCTTATTATTAGTCTATAAAAGTATAAATAAAGAACAAATATTTGTATTTGATTCAGGACCTTTCCATACAGCCAATATAATTTATATTCACATTTAGGAAGATACACGCCAGGCAACGTCGACGGTTGCCCCGACGGCTATATGCAGCTCGCAGAGCTCGGTCGCCCATTCACTGGCGGCTCATGGTGTGGTGCATCCGAGGGTGCAGCATTGTACTACAGTGAGACAGCTACTGTCACTGTCTCTGTCAAACTGTTCCGAGCGCGCCTTGGGGAGCCGTTTGGTCTGAAGTTGAGATACAAGTTCTTGCAGCAGCGAGATGCCGTTGTAAGGTGAGTAATTTTGGAGTTTTTGACTACGACTTTTATACCGAATTATATATTATAGAAATATAGCTTAAAGGCGTGTTCTCCAGTTGACGCAATAAATAAATAAAATAAAAATAAAAATAAAAATAAAAATAAAAATAAAAATAAAAAATAAAAATAATTTATTTTCAGACAGTTACAGTCCATAGTTAACGTTAGTCTTAACTTACAGGCTATGTTATGTTACAGAACAGTACCTACACTAAATTACACACATGAAACTACACACGCAATACGTTGCGTCAAGACCATACAATGTAACTCTTTTTTATTCTTGTGCTCGTTGTGTCAGAAAGACACAACACAAGCTTAATGTCATTTAATTTTTACGATAAGTACCGTTACCGGACCGTAACCTCTCTCCGTAACCTCGGAGTGGTTACCGTAGCCTCTCTCGTATTAATTCAATATTTTACAGTCATTGTCATAGATGTATTACCTATGAAAATGTATGTCAGCCGATCGTGTCGTGTGGATTAAAGTTCTTCAGAAGTTCATACAGTTTAACCTTATTAAAACAGGTTTGGAGCGCTAGAAGCACCTCTAGAACGCGGGGCAGTATCACCCGGGACATACTGCACGCGCACCTACGAGGAATGCCACCGCAAACCTTGCCGTCTTCAGAGCCCCAATTACCCTGGAATGTACCCTAGGAACGTGACCTGCTATTGGAGCTTACGACAGAAGGATATTCCAACGTGCAAGCATGCTATGATATCTGTAAGGCAGGATCATTCACATAAGATGCAAATTAAGAGATCCATATCGATGGCCAGGTAAGTCCCTAGAGTTTACTAATGTTTTAATTTGTTCACCATAAGAGAGATGATTCATATTTTAAGTATCCTCACACCCAGTTATCGCTAAACAGTTCACGTGCTAAATTGTTTCTTTGGCTCACTATTGCTGACAGTATACTTACGAGTTCTTGTTTTTTGAATAGTCGTAATAGATATCGGCGATAGGTACCGGCGATAACCGTCAGATTTTTTTTGTTGAAGGTGTAAGGAACTGGAATAACAGTAATATTTTTCAGTCTAAACAAAACGGGTCGAGCGGTACGAGCGTGGCGAGAATGCACAGGCGAGCGTGACAGACTTATCTTCTACGACGGCGCATCAACAGATGACCCAGTGCTCGTTGAATATTGTGGTGGAGACTGGCTACCAAGAGTCACGGCCCGTGGTCCAGAGATGCTGGTAGCGTTTCATTCATCGCCATATTCAGCGCCGTTGAGACCACCAGCACCGCTTGCGCCATTAAGAGGTTTCGAGCTTGATGTTGATGTCATATTTGCTGATTCAGACTCTCTTGACTATGCAAGGTAAGAACACAAAAATAATGAACACAATAAATCAAAGAGGCATAAAACTATTTTAATTTTTTTTATCAATGAAACCTTTAAATTAAATAAATACAGTGTGACGTGTTAGGTACCTTGCTGGTGGCGTGGATTTACTTTTTCCAACTACGAACGGAGAACGCAAGTTAAGCTAAATTCATCTTTCAGAGAGGCACGTAGATGCGAGTTTCATGTAAAAGCGTCGTCTACTGAAGAAGAGGGTAATGGAACGACACCGGGGGCCGCGGGGCGCGGACGGCGGGGACGACTGCATGCTCCCACACATACACTGCCACCAAACACGACATGTACTTGGACTTTCCATGGTCGACCAGGTCAGTTTTACTATAACTGTAGTCTAAAACTGGAGTTAATGCTCTTGATAATATCAGAAGTTACGTTCGTGCTTTTACGTCAACAGGTGACTTGGTGTGGATCTACTTCTCCAGTTTCACCCAATATTCTCTAGTGGATGGTCGTCGCACGGAAAGCAGTGAAAGAGAAGAAGAAGGTGCTATGGCACCACCTCGCCCTCCTACAAGTACTGCAGCGAAACCTATTGGAGCACCTTGTGGGGTTGAATTAAGGGTGTGGGATGGTGGTGGAGGCGGCGTGAGTGGGGAAGGAGTAGTTTTAGGACGTTATTGCGACGAAGTGCCTCGTCTATGCGCAAGAGCTGCCTTAGCTAACGCTACTCGCTCCCCTCGCCCCTGTTCTCCACCTGATGGATACGTCTCTACAATGCCATTACTATCTTTAGCAGCTACAAGTCGCTCTGGAACTGCAACTCATCCTCTACGATTCGCACTGCACTATGAGTTTATTGACGCGCGTTTAGCAGGGGCTGCGTTACCAAGCAATATACCGAGAGTAGCGCGGCCGGTGCCAGCGGCTTGTGCAAGGTTACTCACTCGTCCAGGAGAATTATTGTCACCGGGAAATGCTTTATGGTTCGGGCGAGGTGGTGCTCGTCGTTTGCGCTGCGTTTATAGACTGCAATCAGAGTCGCATGTAGCAATAGAGCTAGCCACGGTATCATTTGGAAGACGACCTCGCTGTTTCACTCGCTCAGACCCGGCTAGTGGTCGGATGCGATGCGTACCGGAGGCTATGGAACCGGAGGAAACGCCTGTGGATGAAAAAGAGGCAAATGAAGATTTTGATGGCGAAGATGACGCGCCGATGCGTGTACCGCATTTGATGATCTATGAAGCTCCATGGCCGGGATATCGGGTAAGTTTAATAATAATTGTTATTTAAAAAAATATGTTAATTCTGATACCTACAACTTCAATCTATGAAAACGTAATATTTTTCGAATTTTCTTTAAAATAAATTCATCAATTACCAGAAACAATTTTAATACCAAATTGTTGATTTGGTATTAAAGGTCCAATCTGGCTGACTGTTCATCCTATGTAAAATAATTCTTGAGCCTTTTGTGTGATTCTCAATACTATCAATTGGCATGATTTACCACAAAGCTGCCGACTGGGTGCCAAAAACTTCGTTCCTCAGAATTTAAGCAAATATTAAAGCATATTAAATGTCTTTAAAATAGGGTAATTTTAAAGACATTAAAGTGTGTGTGCGTAAGGACTATAGCAAAAAAAACACATTTTGTTACACCCGCATTAATTGCAGGTACCACTCGGGTGCATATGCGATAACACATCCGCGCCGATCCGCCACTCCGGCGCTGGCGCTCTCGAGCTTGTCCTAACGGCACGCTCATTGGTCGCCGACGAAGATGCCCGCCATCTTCATTTTCGTGGCTCGTGGAGTACGCCAGCCGCACCGGCGTATAACTGTGCGGCACGACGGAGATTGCCTCCACCTGGAGGACATATTCATCTGCTCTTTCCGTATGAGTGAGTACCCTTTCTACTTACACAATTTATCAGGATATTTATCGTATGTCCTTACGAAGTTATGTCATTACGACATAGTGGGAACGCGGCCTATGTAGCAATATTAGATCAAAATTGTGATACTTATCAACTGGGAAACGCATCTGAGAGATGATAAGTTTATATCAAATCATTTTTTTTTAAGTTAACGTGGCTTCCTTTCTCTACTACAGTGCGCGACTTTAGGTATATAAAACTGTAAATTTCTAAAATCCTTTCGTACCCTCCTTTCTCCTCATGAAGCGCGGTAACCGCTTAGTATTCCTCCGAGTGTGGAGCGATAATATGTATAATATGTATCCACCAAGGACAAGTTTCTAAAATATTTCTATACTCGCAGTGACAACCGCGCTTCAGAATGCAGCGAAACTCCCTTCCTCCTCATGGCGCGGGGTAACCGCTCAGTATTCCTCCGAGTGTGGGGAGACGAGTTGCCGCTCACGCCGCCGCCGCCTCCGCCTGCGGTCGGCGCGCCGGCGCCGCTGGAACCACCGTTGTGTCACACCACTAATCGTGTGCTGGTGTATCATGCACATACTTCCAGGTTAGTAACTTTGTTATTATTTAATAAAACTTAAGACAATGTTACCTAATTCAGAATGTACATGCATATTTCAAAAGCTATAATATTGGGCTTGGATCGATATTGGGAGATTTCAGACTGAATAAAATATGTGCCTAGGGGATAAAAGTTAACAGCTTTTGTGGGATGTGTGTCTCACGGTAACATAGTTAAAAAGAGTGGGTACTTATTTAATGGCATAGGGGTTTAAGTAGAAAATTTGGTGTATAATTCGGTTATGTTCGAGATAACGAATCTAATCACTATACCTTATATAATAAAGTACTGTCCATCTGTATGTTCCCGATAAACTTAAAAACTACTAAAGGTATTTTCATGTTGTTTTTACCTATCAATAGACTGAGGTATAAAATGTGTTAAGGTTTTGTGTAACACGTGCGAAGCCGGGCGGGTAGCTAGTATATGACGCAAACAGTTATATAAAAAAAAGTAAGTATGTTTAATTACTAACAGCCTTTAGTTTAAAATTAAATAACTTCGTTTGCTCCGTTTTAAGTACTACCGACATTTAAACGCTTCTTAATAAAGTTTAACTTTTTAGTTACCTACCAATTAATGTTACTAGTAACATTGTTTAAAAGTTCTATGGACGCTTGATGTTATCTCGAGTTGAATTAATCGTGCTAATGGCGGTGTACAAGTGAATGAATTAACTTCAAACTTGCTAAACTGTGGTTTTGTCGGTCACTGCTAGGTAATTATTGTAATTAACTGTTGTTAGTCTTTGATTTACGCCTAAGATATAATACAATAAGAATAAAGATGAATGGGCTTTACTATTACGAAAAAAAAATATTTTATTAGTGGTATCATAATACTGTCGACTACAACAGTATTGCAGTGCGACTGCCGACTGCGTTACTGCCGCAAATGTCAAAATTTATGTTGCTACCAGGATTCTAGATATTTGCGGCAGTAATGTCGCGCTGCAATACTGCATCAGTAATGCTGGAATCCAAACGGTACCTTTATGAGTTTATGACACACTGGCACCACGTATCGCGCAATATTGCCAGACATGTGAAGCAAAATCTTGCAACGTCGCGCCACTTCACCCGACACCGCTGGCGACACGTGTCGCAGGACATCTTTTTAAATCTCAGCTACAGAGTAGGTAGGTAGCTGATGACAATAAAATATATGATTGCCGCAATTCATCTTACCAATACATATGTTATTTTAGTTGAAAATTGGTACATAAGAAAGTAAATTGGCTGGTCGAACTTTCACGGAGTCTAATTCAGGTTTTCTCATTGTCCAGATTAATGAAGGCGATCTGCCCAAGCAGCAGCGACGAGGGCCGAGCAGTCCAAATATTCACCGACGAGTGGTGGGGCCGGGGCCGTGGTGGGGGCTCCGGGTCCGCGCTACTAGTAGTCTGGGCGGCGCGTGAGGCCGGTTCAGCCCGCATGGCCTGGATGGAGGTCTGGAGGCCTGCGGGCACCGGCCCGATCGGGACTCCCGGTGCTGAGCCAGTGAACGCTACAGCTATGTGTGTGAGAGGCTGCAGTGCATTAGCAGCGTGTATGCCTAGCGCGCTTTGGTGTGATGGCGCGCAGGATTGCCCCGGAGGCGCTGATGAGGCCGCTGGGGCTGGTTGTGGCGCTGCCGCGCGCTTATTAGCGGCTTTAGGCGCTCCCGCAGCGGCAGGAGCGCTCGCAGCGCTCGGAGGCGCTGCCGCTTTAGGAGTTCTACTTCTAGCCGCGCTCAGAAGGCGTCGACGAGCAGATAAAGCGCTGTTAGCGGCTGGCGGACGCCGCGCTACAGAAGAGCTGCTTTTCGATTCAAGGGCGTCTTCAGTCGCCTCCTGACGGCGCGAGCGCTCCGTCGAGTACATCCACGTGGACCGAGAGACCACGGTGTGACGGGGCGCTTAGCTGTATATACGCGCTGGTTGTACATAGCGCTCACTGTACATAATGTGCTGCACGACGTGACGCGACGTCTCCTGTGATATCGTACCTTACGTTGATAGTTTTTATCTCGTTATTACATTCTATTGTTGCGTTAATCTCGGTGACGTGTTTAAGTTGGGCTAACGGCCGATTTGTTTTTGCGCTCAATACCAAAACGGCGTATGTAGGTACCATGTAATTCTGTAGATTATACGTCGTTTTATTTAATAGTCGTTGCATTTCACGATTTCATCCTTACTCTTATTATTAAGACGGTAAGGTTTAATATCGTCTGTGCTTCGTGAAATGCAATGTATATTCGATAAAAACGAAAAGGGGCGCGTTTTTATTCCTATAAGTATTATATTCTATTGATATTTTTGAAGAACTGTCCCGTCCCTCGTTTTCACTTATGTTATACGAAACATTGATTAAACACATAGTTCAAATTTACGAACTAAACTGCAGTTTGATTTTATGACCCTGACCCTAATACGTACCTCTCACATCGAATGATGACGCTTATGACACTGTCCATATGAAAAAGCTGTCACATAATAATGTCTGTACTTTTTTTTACAAAAGCACAATACAGTGGAATCCGCTTACTATGACGTAATCACTGTGCGTTCGTTTTATTTAACACTCAACAAAAAAATACGTTTAAAAGTGGAAAAATTACTGCCTTGGGTGAGACGTTTAAGAAGTGTAACACTCTTACGGTAGATGTCGCTAGGGTCCCCTAGACCCATATAATGGGAAGATTTGCTGACTATGGATGAGGTCTTGGTGGCTCAGTTGGCAGAGCGCTGGAGTATCGATCCAGAGGCCGTGAGTTCAAGTCTCACCCAAGGCAGTAATATTTCCACTTTTAAATTTTTTCTAAGCTTAATAGCATCGATCGCAGACGTTTCTGCTTGTTAAAAATTAATTAAAAAAAATACGTATTGGAAAAAACTCGAAAAATTAATTTGTAAAATAATACAAATACGGTGATCTCATTATATACATAAATAATGAGGCACTACCGATTTAATGATCATTAACGTTAAAAGTTGTCCTAGATACAAATAATGATCTGGAAATATTAATTTTATATTAGAATCGACATGCGCGACCCAGTTTTTTAGGGTTCCGTACCCAAAGGGTAAAAACGGGACCCTATTACTAAGACTCCTCTGTCCGTCCGTCTGTCTATCCGTCTGTCCGTCTGTCTGTCTGTCTGTCTGTCTGTCTGTCTGTCTGTCTGTCTGTCTGTCTGTCTGTCTGTCAACAGGCTATATTTCATGAACCGTGTTATCGAGACAGTTAAAATTTTCACAGATGATGTATTTCCGTTGCTGCTATAACAACAAATACTAAAAAGCACGGAACCCCTAGGTGGGCGAGTCCGACTCGCACTTGTCCGTTTTTTTTAACCTGAAACAATACAGTCGCTTTAAAAAATATTGTGTACGTCGGCGTCTACGAGATCTGTTATCGTCCTGGAAGCCGATTCAAATTTAACATCTTGTCACGGTTATGATCTTGTTTTGTTTCCACCTAAACATCAAACATCAAACATTTATTCAGCAAATAGGCCACAGGGGCACTTTTACATGTCAATTTTTACAAGCAATACAAAACCAAAATTTACAAAAAACAATTACAAATATCCTTTCTAAATGTCGAATACACAAAAAAAATGAAAACTAATACAAAATATACAAACAACAGACAATTACTAAAATTGTTTAGAGATGTAAAAGTCTCTAGGTGTCAGAGATAAAATATGTATAATAAATTAAAAAAAAAGATCATCAAATTATCCTTGGAGGTGTAAAGGGTCTCCAAGACTTGAATTGTTATATAAGTAATTATAAGACAATAAATTAAATCAGACAGACAAGAACCGAATAAAGTGTCTCACGTTAATGCCACTCAAAAGTAAAGTTACATAGGACGTAACATGAAGCCCGTGTAAACTTAAACAGACCGGTCTCCACAAACAGCACCCGTTCACGAGTATGACGCGTATCTCAGCCATCGTCTCCCCAACCTTCATTCGGGAAAGTGGCGACCCGATCAACGACGCCACCGTAAGCAAAGACTTTTAAGAGAGCATGACATGTTAAAGCTGCCGGGCTGTATTAATATATATAACGTAAATTAATTCAGTGAGATACAACATTTGTGGTCGTATGTTACATTAAAGACTACAAGTATGCCTACCTATAAATAACTAAATTACAAATTTAAATTGACAGAGATGTAAAGGTCTCTACCTGTCAGAATCATTAAAAATATAGGTATTATTACATATAAAATAAATTAAAATAAAATATAATAAAATCTTAGAGGTGTATAAGGTCTCTAAGTGTCCAAAACTAAAATTAACTAAAACAATACAATCAAGCGAGAACATGATGGTCTCTTGAGTCAGATTGCTTGAGAAAAGATTGCTCACGTTGATTTGTGCATGGTTGAATGGCGACCGGTCTGGCCTAGTGGGTAGTGACCCTGCCTGTGAAACCGATGGTCCTGGGTTCGAATCCCGGTAAGGGAATTTCTTTGTGTGACGAGCATAGATATTTGTTCCTGAGTCATGGGTGTTTTCTATGTATTTAAGTATTTATATATTATATATATCGTTGTTTACCCATAACACAAGCCTCCTTGGGCTTACCGTGGGACTTAGTCAATCTGTGTAAGAATGTCCTATAATAGTTATTTATTTATTATACGTCGGCGGAAAATCCGCCCGATAGTAAAGTTTCTGTGTAATGTTTTGACGGTAGTCATATGTGACTTTTTAACCCAAAAGGTACCACATTGTCGCTTGTAGATAAGGTTGATTTCTAATTGAAGCTATATGGAAATAGCGCCTTACTGCAATAAGTACCCTTTTGGTTGAAAATTGCACATATTAAACCAATATAGGTAAAGGTAAGGATGGCAAACTGTTCAGAATTAGAGCTCCGTCCACCTAATTAACGGGACAATGATTTTCACGTTTCACGATATGCCTAGAAATTCATGATCACATACGAAATGAACCCATATACACCTATGTACCTATGCTTAACAAATAAAAACATTGATTGATTGATGAAGTAAGTCGCGCGTAAGATGCGCGCCAATCACCAAGAAGATTGTCAAGATCGTATCAAAACCAGTCCAAAATTGTAAAAAAAAAATGGCGAATGAATAAGAATTACCAATTTCCTGAATAGGTGCATACCACTATTATTACTAATCAACGTATAGAATCGGTACAGATAACCGGTATTTTGCGCCATTAGTTGATGTTGTATATCAAACCATACAAGCGAAGTTTCAAAATCGCGATCTAAACGCGTAAGCGCTTACGACGTTTTGGACGCGTGGTATTGGTTGTGATTGCGACAATTTCATTGTTTGATTTGGCTTATCTATAGTAATAATAACATCACTAAAGGGGCCCACTGACTATCAGTCCGCCGGAATATATCGGCCTGCCAGTTGTTCAGAACTGTCAAATTTTTGTTCTAACTGACAGGCCAATATCGTCCGGCGGACTGATAGTCAGTGGACCCCTTCTCAGTGAATAGAAGTTTGAACGACCAAACAAAGGAAATGGGCTCTGGTTGTTTCCTTCAGTCTTTAAAAGGTCAAACAGCTCTGATTTCTTCGATATTGTGTTGATCGTCACAATTGAAAGCACATTGTGCGTTGAAGCGGCAAAGGCGTTCGCTGTATACGTTATTGTTTATTTAGGACGGCATAAATGTAGTCCAATCAGAGCAGTCTTATTTGCCCGAATATTGTTGCATCGATTTACTTTTCGCTAATGAAAACGACACAGCCATATAACGAGCAATAAAAAAATCGGCCAAGTGCGAGTCGGACTCGCGCACGAAGGATTGCGTACCATTACGAAAAAAAACAGCAAGAAAATCACGTTTGTTGTATGGGAGCCCCATTTAAATATTTATATTATTCTGTTTTTAGTATTTGTTGTCTCATCTGTGAAAATTTCACTTTGTCTAGCTATCACGGTTCATGAGATACAGCCTGGTGACAGACGGACAGCGGAGTCTTAGTAATAGGGTCCCGTTTTTACCCTTTTTTTTTGCGCTACTACCACAATCTGAGGGTCTATCGCGAAACCAAATAAAAACCAAATTTCGTTATCTAACATCTCTGTCACTCTTGCATATACGAGCGATAAAGAGGCAGGTAGCGAAATTTCGGATTCGTGTTCCCCGGTAGGTCCTCTGTTGTAAACAAACCGCCTTATTATCTCTGAAAACTTGTCCGAAACCTGTTAAAGGTACAGTATGTATAAACTCTATGGTTTACTAAAAAGGCTAGTGAACCATAGAACGTGATAGAACCTAGACAGAAAATAAAAACCATTGAGACTATATAAAGGAGCCAAATCTCTATGTATGAAAAGAGTCCATCAAAAAACAGTAATTAGGCGGCGCCACCATACACCGAAATACTACCAAAAACAACCTACGTAATTTGGTCGGGTTATTTGTTGCCTTATATGGTTCATGTTATACTCATGTCCCAGAGCCTAACTAGCGCCACCGGAGAGATTAGGAACTATTATTTAAAGCTAAAAGCGGTCACTTTTGCAACGATTCTGCCATAAGAGACTGGCATCCTTTCTATACCATCCATAATAAAAACAACCGTACTTCATCTCGCAACATCTTTTTTTATCGCACACAAAGCCCGCTCTAATATTAACAGGTGCTCTAAATGCACACACGATGATTACAGGATGTCCCGCCTTGTCATTGAGGCCTGTTTGAACAGTCGCTATTTGATACTGTCAGGAGTGGTCTATGTCAGTTTAGTATTCTGAAATAGTATGTTCTATAGAAATTTCAGTATGAAACAGTAAATAGTATGAAAATTTGGTACCGTAAAATGGGGTGAGTAGGGTTCGCGGGGAGAGTTGGGTTATGAATGGGGAGAGAAGGTTTGAAAGGGGGGTGAGATGGGTTTTTGAGCTACTGCTACAAAAATAATGTATTCCAATTTAAAATCCAAGGAGCTATAGTAATACTCATAATACAAAAACAATAGGAATAGGGATCAGGCGCGGCTTCCTCTAAGGAGCGCTTGTGCAGTGCACTCCCATAAAATTATAGTGCCTGATTAATATATTACTCTTTAAGATCTATCGTACAAAAGTCAATACCAATTAAATAATTACCTTTATTCATTATAAGTTTATAGACGGCCTATACTACTCGGCCTACTCCTATAATTTCATAGGAATCATAGGTAACGCGCGAAGCGCTTTGGATTGCGCTCCTATGAAAAAGATTTAGTACATAAAATCAATAGGAAATTCAATGAGAGCGAAAGAGAAGTTTCGCTACAGTTCCGCACGTGAAACAGAAGATTTTCTATGAAGAAAGAGGTAAAATTGGAGCGGCGCTCCGTAGCCCGTTTGACCTTGCGCCCTCTCGTCGAATGCGCGCGCATTGTGTGCGCCATATTGTCACTTGTTTGTAAACAGACCTTAGTTAGTAGTCAATTTTAAAGTACGCGCGTGAATGGAATTTTGGCATTTTTTTATTATAAATAATTAACCAAGAGTTTAAGCAGTAAGTGCACATAATTTGTTTGTTGTGAGGTGTTTAAAATGAATGAATTTAACGGGAGAATGTGAAAAAAGTTTACAAAATCGACTCGAGTTCAATATAAAAGGAAAACCTTGAACTTTCGTAACAATGTTCGTCAAAAACAAAAACTTATATGTCATTAAATAAGATCAATATGAAAAAACACCGTGGTTGTGTTATGTCGCTGTGATAAAAGTAACTAGGTGTTTTAGTTTATCGTGTTACCTACCTAAGTACATGTATGTACCTAAGTATATGTCTTGTTTGGAGCGGGCGCGGGCGGGCCGGGCGACGGCTGTGCGGTGAGTTTGCTTGGACCGAAACCGATGTGTTAACAATTTAGCACATATTTCCATAAAATTTGAAAACAACATTCACAACCTAGAATCCATTTGTAAAATGAACTGCAGTTAGCGTCTATCGGTCGTCAAGATATTCGTAATAGCGAAATTCTATAAGAGAGTTCAATGACCGTATTTTGTGTCGGTTAATTCAATGTGTAGTTTTTTACTGTGATAGTGAACACCCATAATATAGAATCACCAGCCGCCGCTGATAGGGATAAGTCCGCCTTTGTACTATAAGACACTCACTAAAACTCCAAATTAGTTTACAATAGATTATTTATTTTGAGTTTTCTATAATTAAAGCAATACAAATCTCTTATCCAACAACTTGCGTTTTTCTCTCTGTCTTAACTTAATCCCCTGTCAATGTCATTATTGTCCAAAACCGCGGCAAACCATCTGTCACTTGTCAGATATTTAAAAATAAAACTAAAAGACCGTTTGAGATATCCTCAACATCTAACATTCGGCCATCCTGACAATCTAGGAGTTTGTCCTCAAACTCACTCTAGGATTTAACTTTTCACAACCTTCTTGTCCAATGTACCACACGACTCTTATTACATTTCAATATTAACTTATTTTAACATTTTTACTTATCACAGATTAGTCTAAAGTCTCGTAAAGAATTTGTTTCATTAGCCTTATTTACATTACGTGACATGCCTTCATGCAACCTTTACCACACTAGTCTCTAATGCGACAAATATTCACCTGATGTGACATTTCACTCCGCACCACATTAGGCTCTATTTGCGGCCGTGGGAACCTACCCACTCAGTCCATAACATTCAAAATAATAGCCTGAAGTGACATTTCACTTCGTACCACATTAGTCTCTACTTGCGGCCGTGTGAACCTACCCACTCAGTCTTAAACATTAAGAATATTCACCCGATGTGACATTCCACTCCGTACCACATCAGTCTCTAATGCGGCCGTGTGAACCTACCCACTCGGTCTAGAACATTATTAACATTCACCTGATGTGACATTCCACTACGCACCACATTAGTCTCTACTTGCGGCCGTGGGAACCTACCCACTCAGTCCATAACATTCAAAATAATAGCCTGATGTGACATTTCACTCCGTACCACATTAGTCTCTACTTGCGGCCGTGTGAACCTACCCACTCAGTCTTAAACATTAAGAATATTCACCCGATGTGACATTCCACTCCGTACCACATTAGCCTCCAATGCGGCCGTGCGAACCTACCCACTCGGTCTAGAACATTATTAACATTCACCTGATGTGACATTCCACTACGCACCACATTAGTCTCTACTTGCGGCCGTGGGAACCTACCCACTCAGTCCATAACATTCAAAATAATAGCCTGATGTGACATTTCACTCCGTACCACATTAGTCTCTACTTGCGGCCGTGTGAACCTACCCACTCAGTCTTGAATATTAAGAATATTCACCCGATGTGACATTCCACTCCGTACCACATTAGCCTCCAATGCGGCCGTGTGAACCTACACACTCGGTCTAGAACATTATCAACATTCCCCTGATGTGACATTCCACTCCGTACCATATTAGTCTCTACTTGTGGCCGTGTGAACCTACCCAGTCAGTCTATACCTAACATCAAAAATTATAGCCTGATGTGACATTTCACTCCGTACCACATTAGTCTCTACTTGCGGCCGTGTGAACCTACCCACTCAGTCTTGAATATTAAGAATATTCACCCGATGTGACATTCCACTCCGTACCACATTAGCCTCCAATGCGGCCGTGTGAACCTACCCACTCGGTCTAAAACATTATTAACATTCACCTGATGTGACATTCCACTCCGTACCATATTAGTCTCTACTTGCGGCAGTGCGAACCTAGCCACTCAGTCTATAACATTAAAAATATGCACCTGAAGTGACATTTCACTCCGCACCACACTAGGGCCGGGTGAACCTGGTCACTCAGTCTAAACATTAACAATATTCACCTGAGGTGACATTTCACTCCGCACCACACTAGGGCCGGGTGAACCTGGTCACTCAGTCTAAACATTAACTGATTAACAATATTCACCTGAGGTGACATTTCACTCCGCACCACACTAGGGCCGGATGAACCTGGTCACTCAGTCTAAACATTAACTGATTAACAATATTCACCTGAGGTGACATTTCACTCCGCACCACACTAGGGCCGGATGAACCTGGTCACTCAGTCTAAAACATTAACAGTATTCACCTAAGAAGGCATTTTGCTCTGCACCACACCAGTCACCAGTGTGGCTGGGTGAACCTGCTCATTTGTTTAGTATACTTATCCATATTTGCAACAAATAACAATCTCAGCGGCAAAAAGGCAACATTATAACCTTTAGTATTCATCTAAAGGCAGTAAGTATTATCATAATTAAATATATGTTCACATATATAAACATGACTTTCATAAACAACAATCATTTTCTTTGACTTTCATTTTTCCTTACTATTTACATCACGTTACTTAGGTGGAATAGCTTCTTTCTCAACCAAATAATTCTATTTTACTAACTATTCTCTTTTCGCTATCTGTTACTTTGTTTCAGATATCCTAATACCATAATATCGTACATTTCATAATATTTCATGTAAAAGTCAATCATATTTTAATGAATCTACCGAACCTGAATCATCAACATATCATATCAATCATCTCAATCTTGTACTATTGACATGCATGACTGTATACAATTATTAACCTAGACATATTTTTTCTGAGATGTCACAAGCGTTTAGTAGTGTTAAAGAAGAAACACCATACATGTATCATTAAATAACGGATTAACCATTAGATATTATATTATATTAGGATAAGCATTAGTTTAGGTAGACCACATAATGACGCCAGCAATGATGGGCAATGCTCTGGCCACAACAGTATATAGTGATCAGACCATCTGCAACATTGAACATAGGGCTGCACTGCACTCGAGCAAGCGTCATAATCAGTTATCAGTTCGACCTCATGATGAAAAGCCTTCGCCCAATAAGGTCAGCAAGCAGCACTTCAGATCTTCTACACCTCGTGCGCCTTCTAAATCGCATCAGGAGATTTGCGACGTAGCTAAGTTGGTCCTCAGCGACTCCACTGACCCCGATGACTGTGCACTGCTTAGGCCTGCAGACTCGCACCGCCACACAGGCGCACACACTCGCACCGCCGCTTAGACGTATAGCCTAGCACTTCCGCTCAAGTATGCAGACTCGCACCTCCGCTCAAGTGCGCAGACTCGCACCGCCGCTCAAGTGCGCAGACTCTTGCCAGTACATTCTGCAATCATAATTCAGGGCAATAACTATATTCGTCATGTTAAAGCATGTTTGGATTCAACATTTCAAATTTCGGTTCAACTATTCTTGACTCACTAACATTTTTCTAATAATTTATCAAACTTATGTGTGATCAGAAGGATTAAATATGACCTTGCGGAGAAGACCTGTGCCCAGCACTGGGACATCATCTGTTATTAATGATGAAGGCTTCAATTACATCAACAATATCAACATGCACTAAGATGTACACTTACAAAACAAGTCAAATACTCTATTGAGATTCTTGATTAGGTAACTCTATCCCTCATATTATAAAAATTTTTGGCAAATATTTCATTTTTGGTTCAAGCTTTTATCGCTGACTGTACTTTTCTTTTCACAGACAACTAATACTTAGACAATTCCAATAATCCCAAACACGGTTTGGTTTGCAAATTAGGTTGCCTTGTTTTATCACCGAGTTCCTATGGACACCTCCTGTCTCTATCATCAGATCAGCTGGATGGTACCATAATATTGCATTGTCACGCAACTTATTTATTCAAATTCAAATTATTTCGGAAACAATGTCCATAGTTGTTAGTAAAAAAAAAGTTTACTTAGAGCTAGTATTAGTAGGCACCTTAAATTAATATATACATAATAACACACTCAAGAACAATCATACATAACCTAGCGAGCAATGCAAAAGGTTCCAGTGCTTCTGGAAGCGCCCCTCACATCGCTCTGCAATGGTGTTCAGTATGCTGTTTGGGCTGCCCCGCAACCTCTTCACTAAGGATGCCACTCTTTTGCGCAAAATAGCTGCAAAGCTGTCCAACTTGTTGTGGCACTTATGTGTGCCAATTTTTAGCTTCATCGGAAACAAGAAAGTGGGTCAAATTTAGCTTGCAAGATTTGACCCGTGCAAACATACATAGTTATATAGATACATTGCAAGTAAATAAAAAAATAAAAAACTTGTAAAAATAAGTTTTATAAGCATTCAGTAATATCAATAAAACATGTGATCAAAATATTGATCTAAGGTGTAGGTCCAATACTGTAACCTGTGCTATAGTTTTTGTACCACGGTTTTACGAAGCGTTACACTATCAACCTTCATACTATTTCTGGCACATAACATTCTAAATTCCCTTTTCTTAGTTTTAATTTTGAGTTTAATACAAAATTTTGATCAGTAAATATCAACATTTTCTTACATAGTTTTCTAAGTCTATATTTTATATTGTGATGTGATCCAAATAGTAAATCCATTAAGAACATACATGACCTCTTGTAACCAGTCCACCTCTAAATATCCTTGTTCCTGGTTCCTGCCTTTAACAACACCCTGTTGAGTGAGGCTCCATCTATCTCTCCCCTCACACTGTCACCAACATGCTCAAACCCGGACCAAGACCAGAGACCAGCCCTATGCTACTGCGCAGCCCGTTCTTGACAACTAGTACCTGCTCCTCTACCTAACACTCCACTACTCCAACCCCTCCTCCAATGTTCCTGTTCTTAATCAAGTTTTTTTTTTAATTCTAATGGATTGTAGTAGACCTTACCCAAATTACGGAATAATTGCTCGGTCTAATATCATATTATTATTTTTTACCTTTTTACCAACTATTTTATCTAACCCTCAACTTTTGATCAAAAACTCAACCTCTAAATTTACTCCCTTCTTAAATAACTATAAATCGCCCATTTACCATCCTCATATACTAATCTGTCTTATTTTATTTCTCTTGTATGCCAGCATCCTACACTTTTCATAACACCTCTATACACAACACTTAACCCAGTGATAACTCACACATATATCTCATACAGTTACACGATCCACGATTTCCACTGAAGTCTCACAAATTGGTCTCAACCTTAAGTGTCTGACACTGAAGTGTGAGCCAATACTGACTTATGGCAGTACTGTTGGAGAACTTCAAATAGCATACTATCTTGCATCTTTATTGCAAACCGAATAGTAAAGGCTTGAAACAAATTACCCTCTGAAGTTGTGAACTCTACAAGTGTGAATCAATTTAAAAATAGACTAGACAAACTATCAAAACTGTGAAATCATGCTAAGTGAACTATGATTTAGACGTACCAGCATTAGCTGCCTGTCTAAAACAAAATAATAATAATATCCTTCACCTGATTAGATAAGTATACCCTTAAGCCAACAGCCAACAAACAAAGAACTTGTGTAGAGAATACTTAACTTTTGTCATAGTAGCAAATGCAGTATCCACTTGGTAACTTTTGACATAATAGTTAGCTGCAGTCATCTCTCACCGCAGATTTTCTTTTGCCAATGCTCTTTGCTTTCGCTGAAAAAAAAAATCCTTGTGCACATTTTGGTGAAGATTCCCATCAAGCAGCTGCAGTGATCATTGGGAAAGACTTTGACATTTTCATTCAATCTTATATGGCTGATTATATTTCATAAACCTTTTATATATGGCGATATAGCACATTGCAATAATTCATTATAATTCTTCAACAATTCGTTCTTTGTGGATATCCAAACACCCAAACTATCATCATCTGTGCATGTAGTTCTCAATCTCGTTACTTTTCATCTTAGAATAGTTAAAATATTTATCAACATGAAGCAATTACTCAACATTATATAAATAACCCAACTTTTATTTTACACATTTCTCTTCATGTTTTAAGGTTAGCATAACCTTGTCACTAAGGTTGTCATTGTTGTTGAGTTGTTGACATGCGTATATGCCATCATAGCTAAGAATGTAGGCTGTAAAATGTTTGCATATGTGCAATACTCAATATTCAAGATTTTGCATTCAGTTTGCTCAGTCAGTAGGTTTCGCTTTTATATCATTTGTTCTTTGACATTTAAGGCCCATTCTTCAACGTTCTTGCCACTTCTGATATAAGACACTCACTAAAACTCCAAATTAGTTTACAATAGATTATTTATTTTGAGTTTTCTATAATTAAAGCAATACAAATCTCTTATCCAACAACTTGCGTTTTTCTCTCTGTCTTAACTTAATCCCCTGTCAATGTCATTATTGTCCAAAACCGCGGCAAACCATCTGTCACTTGTCAGATATTTAAAAATAAAACTAAAAGACCGTTTGAGATATCCTCAACATCTAACAGTACATTGTATATATTTATGTTCTTTTATTGTGTTTATAATCTGTCTTATGTACAATAAAGTGTTTACATACATACATACAAAAAATCGATCCAACAATCTTCCAAAATCACCTTTGTATGAAAACCCATCTCAGTCTCACCCCAATTACGAGGGACTACAGGGTGAGGTGGTTTTTCCTGTTTATCGTCAAAGTTATGAAATGGAACTACCCAAAATAAAATAAAAACTAAAATACAAACGTCCGGAACATTTACTATATACACCATTCAGTTTGCATATGTCAACATTGTCAACAAAAATTTTACTTAAATACTTCTCACGTAAAAGTACAGAATTTCCAGAGTTTTTTGTTTGCATATGTAAAAATAAAATGTTATCGAGGTTTGAATGTTAATTTTGCTCCTACTCACCCCATTTTACGGTACCTACTTGGGATTGCATTAGTGCCTAAACAGTTGAAATGTGATTTATCCAGGTAAGAAAGAGAAAATATAAATAGAAACAAGTCCATCCATACTTCGTGATCAGCAACGGAATAAAATAATACAATTTGGCTAAAAGCGTCATTTCAATCACAATTTATAAGTTCATAAATATACAGTACAAATTATACAAAACCCTCGGTCCCAGCGTCCGATTCCCACCTTGCTGTTTATTTTTCTTTAAAATCTCAATTTTCCTTTTTTTAATTCAGTATACTCGTGGCGCAACACCGTTATACCCAGGGCTTCATATTCGGGTCAAGAGTTCGGGCCCTACTTATCACAACGTCTAGGGTTGTCATCAGTAAAAATAAAATCGCTGTATTCTGTTAAAGAATACACAAACTTGAAACGCGATTAAAATGTATAATATTTTTTCTATAATAATTTAATCATTTCTTATTGTTTTAGTTACTTTGTTAATTAGAATTTTATTTTAATTTGACTTTGCAATACTATTATTAATTCTGACATTATATTAACTAGGGTGCCCTAGCAATATATATATTTTGACCGCTTATTTATACTCTGAAGGGATAATTTTTGACATTGTGTTCAGTATAACTATCATTACTTTCTGACATTTTATCTCACTGTATTTGACTTTTAATTTTTTATTTTGTTATGATTTGTTTGTTTTTATTTATTTTTTAATTATTTTACTGAATTATTATTTTATACAATTTGACGATCTTTTTGTGAGTTCATGTTATTTAGATACTATAGTGTTTGCTAAATTGGTAATTATACAACACCTATTGTAAACACCGGCTCGACAATGCCCTCGCATACACATTAAGTTCACTTCCACAACAGTAATCCCATAGCCTCCGGCCATCGTACCATAGACAGTGACACTTACTTCTTTACGGCTTTGCCGCCAACACAAGGACACACGAGACGGCGTATGTATGCTATTTAAGCCACTCGCATAATCGCATACACTACATCCCTCCCTTGAAGTTAAATTAAATAAATAACAACAAGTATTTTTGTGACTAAATCAATGTATTTTACTATACTAGAATCAGTCTCCAAGTTAACCATTAACAGTGCATATTATATCACTTTTACAAGGCTTTAAACAAGTATTATATTTTTTATAAAGTATGAATGTAATTAACAACAACAAACTAAGAAATAAAAATAAACGAATCATGGCACAGTAAATCACAGCTCATTATTAGTATCACCTTGTTCCCCATCAGTTCCTTCTTCCTGATCTTTCCTCTGAACAGCTTCCCACTGTCCTTCTACTCTTTTCAGGTGAACTACATTTCTCCTCAGTACTTGCCCTGTTACATCATTCTTCACTGAGATATCCCCTCTATTAGAACTCTGTACAGTGTGAGGTGTTGGATTGTAGTTTGAGCTGAGCTTATTGCCTTTATCCATATTCTTGACATATACTTTATCTCCTTCAGCTAGACTAGACTCAGTAGCACCTCTTCTTTTATCTGCATATTCTTTCCCTTTTTCTTTCTGTATCTTATCACGCTCTCGCACATCCAGGTCAACATTAGTGCTTTCAAGACTATCAATAGATGGAATTTTGTCTCTATTCTGCCGTCTAAAGAACAGCTCTGATGGCGACTTGCCTGTGGATGAATGAGGCGTACTGTTATACATTAATAGGTACTCCATCAAACTTTCTTTAATGTCCTTTTTCTCCAAATGACTAATCTTGAGGCGTTTCATTATGTCACGATTCTGCCTTTCGACCTCTCCGTTCATTTGGGGCCAATATGGTACTGTGTTGTGAATGATGATATTGCATTCTTCGCAAAACGATCGAAACTCTTCACTCACAAACTGCCGGCCGTTGTCTACAGTTATTGAGACAGGGTAACCTAGTCTGCTAAAAGTTTCTTTGAGCAGCTTTATAATTTGACAACTGGTTACTATCTTGCTGATCTTAACTTCTTTATAGCGGCTATAATAGTCTACTACAACTAGCAGGTAGTCATTATTAGGTAAAGGTCCTAAAAGATCCATCGCGACATCAACCCACGGAGCTAAAGGAAGTTCGCGTCTCTTCAGGGGTGTTGGAGGATTTGGCAGTCCTACTAGGGTGCAACTCTTGCAGGATTTGACCAAATTTTCTGCATCCTTGTTGATTCGTGGCCACCATACCTTTGATCTGAGCCTACCCTTCATTGCGACAATCCCAGGGTGGCCTTCATGTGCAGCGTCTAGTACTCCTTTCCTCAATTTCTGGGGTATCACAATTCGGTTTCCTCGAAGTAAAATATCACCATAGAAACATAGTTCATTCTCAAATATTTTATAACCTTTGACAGTCTCATTCCATTCTTTTTCATAGACTCCCTTTTTAACGCCTATTACTTCTTCATCATTCACAGAAGCTTGAATAATAACAGACATCGAAGTCGCATGGGGTCTTGCTTCCTCCACAATTTGATGTATGTGTTCATCTCCTCCTTTAGATTGTGCATCCATCAATTTGCATAGGCGAGATAACGGATCAGCAATATTCACCTTTCCTGGCTTATAGGTTACGTTATAATCATATGATTGGAGTCTCAGCACCCAACGCTCAATGCGCGCACAAGGCTTCGATTTTGGTCCAAACAATATTTCCAATGGTTTGTGATCCGTAATGAGATCAAACTTCTTGCCGAAAAGGAAAATATTAAAATGTTCAACAGACCAAACTAGCGCAAGAGCCTCTTTCTCGGTTTGACTGTATTTTCTTTCGCAGTCTGTCAGTGTCCGGTTTCCATAGGCGATTATTCGCGGGCCATTTGAATCAATTTGTATTAAAATAGCTCCAAGGCCAACAGGGCTCGCGTCAGCAATAACTTGGGTTTTGTCATTAATATCATAATATCCCAGCGACTGTATTTTGCTTAGTGCCTCTTTCAGCTCTGTAAATGCCCTGTCTTGTTCGCTTGTCCAATATGGTTTGATGTCAGTCTTTCTCCCCAGTTTTTTCCTTAACAATTCTTTTAAAGGTTCTGTTCTGGTGGCTAAATTAGGTAACCACTTGTTTACATAATTCACAAGTCCTAAAAAGCTCTGTAGTTCTTCTATTGTTGCGGGAAGCCTGAAGTTAGAAATGCTCTCCATATACTTTGGCAATGGTTTCACTCCATTTGCTGATAGTTCGTGTCCTAGGAAATGGACCTCTCTTACCTTGTATATGCACTTCTGTTCATTGAGTAGTATGTCATTCTCCTTAAGCACTTTTAACACCATTGCCAGTCGCATGTCATGCTGTTCTTCATTGTCTCCGAAAACTAATATGTCATCAATGAAGTTTAACACTCCGTCACATTTAACTAAGAGTTTTTCCAAAACTTTTTGAAATATTTCCGGAGCACAAGAAATTCCAAACATGAGTCTTTTATACTGGTAGAGCCCTTTAGCTGTTATAAAGGTGGTTATGTGTCTACAATCTGGGTGTAATTCCAACTGGTGGAAAGCGTCCTTGATATCAAGCTTGCTAAAATATTTAGCTTTTCCAATTTCTGGTAATAGTTTATCCATACATGGTAAAGGATGATTTTCCCTTAAAATAGCAGTATTGGCACGACGCATATTTGGTTGGTTGCTATGACTCCTAAACTTTTCAAGCTTTCCCAAGTTTCTCCTGTAATAAGGTTGGGTTTGCAACCAGAATCAACTAGCAATTTAGTCTTGATTCCACCCAAGGTGCATTCAATAATGGCATCGTTGTCAATATTAAAAACATAATCTACTTCAACTCTTGCTTTTTTGTTTCCCTTTATGTTTTTACTCGAGTGATTATCCAATTTCCTTTTTGTACCACTTGTTCTGCAGTGTTGACGGAAATGCCCCATCTTGCCACATCCATAACAAGTTTTACCTAACGCGGGACACTCTTTGTAATCTGTTTGATGATGCTTCCCGCAACGTCCACAATTTGTATTATTCTTTCTCTGTGTTTCTTCCTTCTTAGTTCCGTAAGCACCATCCTTCTTAGTTCCGTAAGCACCATCCTTCTTATTTCTATTGTAAATGGCATTAACTTCTTGGTTATCTTTCTTATTATCTAGGCTTCCTGTTTTCTTGTCCTCATATATTTTTAATTGGTCATTGACAACTTCTAATGTATTCGCCTCTGTCACTATCTTTTCTAGAGTAATGCTGTCACCTATTGTAAGGATTTTCTTGCGTAGTTCAGCTGAATTACATTTTTCCGTGATCTGGTCAATCAAGTGGTCATCTTTTTTGTCAAAACTGCATTTTTCAGCTTGTTTCCGAAGTCGGACTAAAAAACTTTCAAACTTTTCTTTATCCTCCTGCTTGATCAGTCTGAACATGTGACGCTCAAAGACTCGATTAGTCTTGGGAACAAAGTATTTGTCAAGTTTTTTTATTGCTGTGTCGAAAACATCTACACCCGCTGCAGCTTCAACCTCTGCACCAGGTAAGTTGTAGAAAATATCTTGCAGGCTTGTTCCCCCGAAGTGCAGTAATGTAGCTCGCTTCTTCACATCTGTTTTGACATCAGCCGCGTCAATATATATATACAATGACCGCTTCCATCTCTCCCATTTGCAGCCGATGGAACTTCGGTCACCATCCAAGTCTAACCCCTCCAGGGTCAGTGATGGTTGTTGAGTCATAGTAATGTAATTCCTCTACGGCAACCTGAAATATCAAATTAGTAACATGGTAACCAATAGGTGAATCACCTGACTGTTTTGAATTTAATCAAGGTTGTCAACCCCTTCCAATTTAATGGATGTGTTCATTTGAACCACCAGACATTTTCCAATTTAATGGAGGTTATGCCGACCCATTCCAATTTAATGGAGGCATTCATTTGAACTACCCGACAATTCCCAATTTAATGGAGGCTATGTCAACCCTTTCCAATTTAATGGAGGTGTTCATTTGAACCACCAGACATTTTCCAATTTAATGGAGGTTATGCCGACCCATTCCAATTTAATGGAGGTATTCATTTGAACTACCCGACAATTTCCAATTTAATGGAGGTTTTGTCAACCCAGTTTAACTTGATAAAATATTTATGAAAGTTTGTACTAAATTTAATAACCTAGAATAAATATACATATATATTAGTTGAGATGAACTTTGTTGCAAAATAAGAACTTAATTTTGATTATTATTGCACCATCAGCTACACTGTACACAACATTACCATTAATGACACTAGCAGTTCAAATGCTACATTCTCATGATAAATTGTAATAACCTATAAAATAAATATAGATTCATAACAAACCGGTAGCCATTTTGTATATGATATGGCGAATATGTACACTTTTTTTTTTTTTACTTTATAGTAGAAGGAAAGTAAAAACACATATTAAATGCAATGCTAACATTAAAATCTAATATCATTGCAAGAATTCCTGTTGAGAATGCAAAATGAACATTATCTTTTACTATTTTACGCTGTCTAGGTTCCTTACTTTGTTTATGTACAACCCGGGTAAACAACCTAAAATTTGCATTGAAAAGCCTGTTTACATAATGATGCCTGGCATTTAATGGTAGGAACGATCAAATATATTGTGCAATTAGTGTTTTGTATACGAAGCTTGGCAATATAACGATGTTATTATGATTTTGGAATGCAATTATAACCTAAGTTTCCTACCAAAACCGGTCATTCTTTTCATCAAGATTTTAGCAATAAAGCTTACCTTTTTCTCGTCGCCACTTATAGTGTTTGCTAAATTGGTAATTATACAACACCTATTGTAAACACCGGCTCGACAATGCCCTCGCATACACATTAAGTTCACTTCCACAACAGTAATCCCATAGCCTCCGGCCATCGTACCATAGACAGTGACACTTACTTCTTTACGGCTTTGCCGCCAACACAAGGACACACGAGACGGCGTATGTATGCTATTTAAGCCACTCGCATAATCGCATACACTACAGATACATTGTGACATTGTTAAATATCATGTAATTCCCAATAAGAAATAAATTAATCTAATCTAATACGTTAATATTGTAGTTTTCCTTCTTAAATATTATTGTACGTTCTGTAAGTTTGTCTATCTATCTAATTCGAATTTTCCACTCATTTACTCTAAGGTTAGCTGGAAGAAATCCCTTATAGGGATAAGCTCGCCTTTGTACCTAAATTTATATGAATTTCATGTTATCAATTTTTGTTTTGTACAATAAAGTGATTTACTACTACTACTACTAATCTATTTCCTAATATTAGAAGTTTCACTAGACTTATATTGACCGGGATATAGACCGTGATTACCTTTTGTATTATTTATGAACTCCCGATATTTCGACGCAGTTACATGCCATGCATCTTGTTCACGGGTGACTGAAGATAGCGAGTGGGTGTCAAAGTTGTGTAATCACGGTCTAATCTCGGTCAATATGTCTAGTGAAACTAACAGTGAATCATTCAAAACTCTTATTAGAAGTTTTTCTTAAACGTTAGGAGTTCAGGACTGAATATGAGGAAATGTCGGAATAATAATTTTATTGAACGTGTGCAAAATGATTTTTTTTCTGTGGAACCATATGGCTACACTGCCGGAGCTCAAGGCTACTCTTGCAAATGCTCTATAATGCAGCAAAAAACCAAAACACTAGGAAGCGTAGGCACGGACACATGGCCATGATAACGTTACAGTGGACAGGATAACGTTAGAGACTAAACACGCAAATTCGAGCGCACACCACCATCAAACCATTATTAAAATCATATCAGTTAGTTGTTATTTGCGCGGGCGTCCCACTTGCACACAAGTACGGATAAGCCAGAGCAAAATAAATACGCGAATGACAGCTAACAATACACCGGATTCCAATACACCGGACCCAAGATAGAGCGGCTTGGAGAGCACAATGTCCACAGTCTTCACGTCCCTGAGTCGTGAGCATACGAAAAAGAAAATACTTAGGCCATCAGCACACGGAGCGTAAGCGAGAGCGTACGTGTATAGTAAAAACGTTACGATTACGAGACGCGTACAGTTCTGCGTACTACGCGTTGTATAAGCGTAATCATTTTGTTTGCATCAAAAGTTCTTTACGCTCACGCCTACGACTGTCATAAAGACGACAGAAATCTCATATTACGCTACGCTATACGACGACGCTTTGTGTGCGGACTTGTTTGAACTTGTTCGTGATCGTAGCGCTCTCGTTCTACGCGCGTATAACGATACGCTTACGCGTCTCTTACGTTACGACGCCGTGTACTGAGGGCCTTAGGTACAAAATTGCTTCTGGCAACCCTACTGTAGGCACATTTATTTATTCGTCCCAGGCTGATTCGTTCCACGGCCGCTGCTTTCTTTGCATATTTAATTCTGCTTCTAAAAGCCCTTCCATTCCTCTAATTTGATTTGCATTCCCTCCGATGTTTGCCGCTGAATCTGGACCGTTTGTAGCGTTTTACTGATTGTTTGTGGACCTTATGTGTTGGTAATAAGGTCTTAATTAACTGTGTAAATCTGGGTACGGTTTAAATTGGTAGACAAACAGACACCGTGTTTATAATTAATTTTATTGAGAACAAGCTCCTGCTCGCGACTTCGTCCGCCTGGAATGATGATGATCACTGATAAAAGCTATCCTACTTCCTATGCCATTTCTCGGGCCTTAAACTAAGTTTATACATATCAAATCACTACACGTAAAACAAATTCCCCCGTCGCGTCTGTCTGTATGTATGTATGTACGTGATAAACTTAAAAACTACTGAACGGATTTTCATGCGATTTTCACATCAATAAAGTGATCCTTGAGGAAGGTTTAGGTGTATAATTTGTAAAAGGTTTTGTGTAACCCGTGCGAGGCCGGGGCGGGTCGCTAGTTTCATCTAAATCGGTTCAGTGGTTTAAGCATATAAAGGTACCAGAGAACTTTCGCATTAATAATATTACTTCAATTAATTGGGATTAGTAGGGATAGTTGCTAGCCTGCTGTTAAATTTGTCACATTAATTTAGCATGCTGAAAAGTTTACTCGTAACGGGCCCCAATTATTCAGAACCCCTGTACGGCTACCATGAGTTTGGCACTGAAATAAACGCTAGCGTGAACGTAACTTACTTTCTATGCATCTCGCTCGTACTGACATATTAGTGCGAGCGAGATGTATAGAAAGAAAATTACGTAGACATTAGAATATATGTCAGTTTTGACACTATCAGTGACTCATGGTACGGGTACTAATGTAAATTTCACTCGATAGCGTGACGAGTGTTCGCGTTTACGTTATGTCTATTTTTGTATGGTATTTTGGACAGCGCGCCAAGCGGGACGTTATGGGAACTGAAAATTCCATACAAAATGACACTTAAAACTTACACTCTCACTTAAAACTTGCGTGTTACGTCACGCTATAGAATGAAATTGACACTAGGGGTAGGTACTGATACTTTTAGCGGGCTGTATATAGGTATCTCATATAAAGGTTCGGCTGCAACAGCAAAGCGTTACGGCTGCATCGTTGCAGCAGCGGGAATCAGAGGGCCTACTGCGGTGCTCTTAAGGTAGTGTAGCAATTTTGGGAATAAATAAAAAATATAAATGCCACAAGATATATATATTGATATTTACAAGCCACGGAAATCAACCTTATTAAATAAAATGCCACGGAAATCAATTTTATAAAAATGCCACGGACATCAATCTTATTAAATAAAAAATGGCTAAAGCCTACTGGTACCAGTGGGGATCAGCCAGGAGTGAAGGCTGCAAGTAATAAATATTTAACAGTGGTTTAAAGTATAAAAGATATAAAAAGGAAGACGTTGAGTAGATTGCCTAAAATTGGTAGGTAGGAAATAGGTTGGTCACTTCCCTTGAGAGAAGAGAGTGAGCTGCTTGGAGAAACAGGCCCAGGCCTATACCGGTTCCGGTCAGGCGGATTTCGGAGCCGCAACCAGGGATCTATGCCGGACACTGTGGTATGGCGTGCGCCGTGATCCGTGTCCAGAAAAAGTAGGAGCAATATGTTCTCCAAATAAAATGAAAAACTGCGGACGAAGAGAAGGGCCACGCTATAATAAAGTGATGAAATGAAAACCAATAAAATAATAAAATAGAGTATGGAACGGACTTACCCGCGACAAAAAGCGGTTCTCCTTATTTCTAAAGGGTCGGCTATTCACGTTAAAAAAACTTCCGTGATCCTGGATAAACCCGGTACTTGTTATAGTTGGGCAGAAATGGCAGAATTACTTTTATTTTGTGAAAAGATCAATTACTTTTTCACCATCACATCTAATTCCTTCTCACATTGACAGTTTTCACACCTTCATCTTTTTTTCATTCTTTTGGCAGTTGTCAAAGCAAATCAAAGAATTCACTTGTAAAGAAAAAAGGTTTCTCCTAAAGCGTTATGCTGCAGACATCCTCTAACATACACAAAAAAGGTGGTTGTTATGAAAGGTATCTCAACACAAATACCAAAAAAAAAGAGCACCTCCAACAACTAAAAAGGTCAGACTGAAGTTCCTAGTATTACTTCATAGTCATGTTACAAATATGGGAAATGAACCCGCAAACAATTGATCCTTAACCAAGGTGTCCTTTCTTCGTAACCAATAAAAAAAACTTTAAACGCTAACAACAAATGATTGTTATGAAAATGCAACCAGGCGCAAATAAACGGTACCTTATGACACTCGCGAAACGAATTATGTAAGCAACAAAAAAAACTAAATTATCGCAACTTTCCCGAAAGCTACTTTAAGATGTCTTTGACGTGATAAAAACCAACGTGTGGTGAGCTTACGTCAGCCAGTTCATAAACTTGCGGCGAAATACGCCTGACTATGCGACACGAGACAAACCGCGGAGCGAACTTCCCGCCAGGTCCTTCTCCGACAGGGCAACGTTGAAAATTCTTCCGCCATACTATTTCACCTGGCTGAAACATAACAGCCTTCCTTTTCTCATTATAGGTGTTTGCGTTCCGTTGAAAAGCAAAAAACAAGGAATCAGCAACTTTCGCATAGATGTCTTGGAGTGCTACAAGACACAAGGCGCGATCACTCCGACTACGGACCAACTCTGGGCCTGGAGTCTGAGAATGGGCACGTTGTCGCGTAGTCTCCACCTCACGTCCATACATTAAAAAATTAGGGGTATATGAAGTTGCGAGGTTTACGCATGAATTTAAATATAATGCTACTTTTGGCAAATTCCTTGCCCAAGTGCGATTATCATTACCTGTCAGAATACTAAGAGTCGTGATTACGGTTTGATTGTAACGTTCAGCGACGTTGGCCTGAGGCGTGTAATAAGGCGTGTAACACGGACCGGGAATATCGTAGGACCTTAAAAAATCTACGAATGCTATGCTACGGAAAACAGTCGCGTTATCACAAAGAACGTTGAATGGCGTTCCATAGCGCAATATCACTTCCGACTCCAAAGCAACTGTGATAGATCTCGTATCAGCCTTCTTCAAAGGTACCAACCATACAAATTTTGTAAAAACGTCAACTATGGTTAAAATATATCTATATCCGTAATAGGCTATCGGAAGAGGACCCACCAAATCTATGGAAATTAAATCTAGTGGAGCGTATACAGGTCTTGGATAAAGCTGGTGCCCACGCGGTTGTGTGTTAGAAATCTTGTATGCTTTACAGACTTGGCACTCCCCAAGGTATTCGGTTACATCGCGATACATGTTTGGCCAATAGTATAAACTTCTCAATTTCAAATAAGTTTTCATGACCCCAGGGTGAACATTCGGGAACCCGTTGTGAATCTCAGCGATAGCCTCTCTTATTTTATCTTTAGGCAAAACCGTCCGCCAGGAGTTAGTCTCCAAAGGATTATTAACCGCCATCTTACGCATTAGAACCCCATCCCGTATTGCATACGCCGGAAATATTTGTGGCGATCTTGTTGTACCTGTAAACACCCTCTCGAACCAGGGGTCAGTCGTTATGCTGTCACCCCGTCTGAAGGAAATCAAACCAATCTGGGGACGAGAAAGAACGTCTGGGACAACGTTTAATGCGCCTTTTCGGTGCTCGATCTCAAAATCGTATTGGGATATTAGAGTAGCCCAACGAGCTAGTCGGCCACTTGGATTGTCTAGGGTAATGAGCCATTTTAGGGCAATGTGGTCTGTAATTATCTTGAACTTTATTCCATCGAGATAGCCGCGAAAGTGTTTAATAGATTCCAAAACCGAGAGCAGCTCCCGTTCTGTCGTTGAGTAATTGCGTTCCGCTTTTGAAAACAACCGTGAGTAATAGGCAATTGGATGCTCCTCTCCATTAATATTTTGGGCTAGAACCGAACCAAGACCAACCGAACTGGCATCACATTGCAACACGAAAGGCTTTGTAAAGTCTGGACATGCCATAACCGGAGAATCAATAAGGACCGTTTTTAATCGCTTAAACGCAGATTCAGACTCACTGGTCCAACTGATGGGATCTTTGCCTTTCTTTTTTCCGATAAGAGACGTTAAAGGCGCGATGATAGATGAGAAATTATCCACAAAACGTCTGTAGTATGAGCACATACCAATAAATGCCCGTAGAGATATTGCCGTCGTAGGCGTCGGGAAATTACTAATCGCCTCTAACTTTTTTGGATCGGTCTGGAGCCCGCGTTCATTGACAATGTACCCCAAATATCTGAGTTCCGATTTGCAGAATTCACATTTCTTTAGATTGATAGATAGACCGGCCTCTCTTAAGCGATCGCGGACTTTGGTGATTAGGTTTAGATGACTATCAAAATCGCGAGATACTAAAATTAAATCGTCCACGTAACCAAATACAAAGTCGTCTGATTCAGCTGAAAATTCATAGTTGACTATCATATCAGTTAGCCGTTGCATTTCTGACGCAGCATTCGTGAGCCCAAAAGGCATACGGACAAATTCAAATAACCCGCGTTGAGGAACAATGAATGCTGTACGTTCACAGCTGTCCTTGTCGGCGAGCGGAATCTGCCAGAAGGCGCTCCTAAGGTCAAGCGATGTGAGGTATCTGGCACCACGTAAGTTATCCAGGATGTCTTGGATTCGCGGAAGCGGGTAGGAATCGCGGATAGTAACACTGTTTAATTTCCTACTATCTACGCAGAATCTCACACTTCCGTCGCTTTTTGTCACCATTACAACTGGGCTTGCCCACGGTGACCGAGAAGGGAGTATGACCCCCATCGCAAGCATCTTATCAATCTCTTCATTGAGGACCTTCAATTTGACAGGAGACAGTGGGTAATAACGCTGACGAATAGGCGGTCCAGTTGTCTCGATTTTATGGGATAACCAAGATGTACATCCCAGACCTATCTTGTCAGAAGAGATGTCTTCCAGGGTGTTTATAACGGACTGGAGTTTGAGTTCTTGATCGGCAGAAAGGACTCTTCTCGGATGTAAATATCGAGTATCACTAGCCTCGATGCGTCCGCTGACAGGAACGTGAGTAGACGGCACAAAAAGCTTACCGCTATTCTCACCTTCGAAAAACTGTTTGATGACCGATGTCAATCCGCACACATCCCAAAACTCCATTCCGAGGATAAATTGTGTAGGTAACTTCCTACCTACGAGACATGGGTGGGTAATAGACATTCCATGAAAAAAAATGGTAAGTTCTACTCCACCAAGAATCTCGATCGGTGAATTGTCCGCGGATACCACTACTGGCATTGTACCCGTGTAATAATTTAAACCTAAACCCCTAAGAAGTGAGAGGTCGATGAGAGACCTCATAGCACCAGAGTCTAAAAGAGCTTTAACAGGAATACCAGAAACAGAAACTTCGACAAATAATCTATTATCAAGAGAGTTGTTTATGACTATCGGCGACACCGAAGGATTGAGCGTGGCGCCGCCAACATCTAGTTTTTTTGTGGCGTGGGAGGGTTACAGTTGGAACAATTCCGGGTCACAGCACCTGCCCGCTTGCACTGAAAGCACACCACCCCTCGAACGTTTGGACACCCCCTATAGTCGTGTCCCAACATGTCACACTTAAGGCATGCTGGACTTAGGGCGTTAATCGGAGCCACTGTAGTAGCCGGAACCAGCTGTGGTTGGAATGATTCAAAATTTTTAGCTACCTCCAGCAAAGCGTCCATGTCTCTTATAATATTTGTGGCAAGACAAGGGTGATATCGCTTGTGTAATCCGTATTTGACGATAGTAAATAAGTCGTCTTCACCGACTGGGGCACGTAATTTAGCATTAAGGTCACGGACCTGTATGACGAAATCGATAACGGTCTGAGTATCGGACTGTTTCAGTTCTCGCAGTTGACGTTCTGTTTTAAAATCAAAATCAACAATATCGAAGGTGCGCATAAAGGCTGACTTTAGCTCAACATACGAAAGCCTCGGATGGCGAATAGCGCGAAAATATTTCAGAGCGCTGCCGGAAAGTAGCTCGTGAAACCTCTGTACAACGTAGGATGGTTTAACGCCGCGCGCAATGCCCTCCTCTTCAACCCGACCGAAAAAATCGCGAACACAGCTCTCACCCGAAAAGGTAAGACACCATTTAGTCAGCGACTCTGGTTTCCATTGGTGACTCGTATACATCGGACACGGAGATGGTCCAGACTGCGGTGGTGGTTCCGCGAATTGACTTGAGTGCGCGTCACCGCTATCCATGGTTAGCACACGTGGATTCGGGTCAGCAAACGGATTTAGCGATCGGTGTGGAGTGTCGCCAATGGATCCTTCACCTTGATTTGACATTATAACACTACTGTTCTTGGGCACGAAACTAAGCGTTACAGTAAGGCCGTTTGACCGGACTCCCTCCCCTTTCTTTAACAAAAAAAAATTAATATCGAAAGTTTATTTAATAATAAAAAACAGTTATTTTTTTAGTTCGGGCGCCAAATTTGTAGCAATTTTGGGAATAAATAAAAAATATAAATGCCACAAGATATATATATTGATATTTACAAGCCACGGAAATCAACCTTATTAAATAAAATGCCACGGAAATCAATTTTATAAAAATGCCACGGACATCAATCTTATTAAATAAAAAATGGCTAAAGCCTACTGGTACCAGTGGGGATCAGCCAGGAGTGAAGGCTGCAAGTAATAAATATTTAACAGTGGTTTAAAGTATAAAAGATATAAAAAGAAGACGTTGAGTAGATTGCCTAAAATTGGTAGGTAGGAAATAGGTTGGTCACTTCCCTTGAGAGAAGAGAGTGAGCTGCTTGGAGAAACAGGCCCAGGCCTATACCGGTTCCGGTCAGGCGGATTTCGGAGCCGCAACCAGGGATCTATGCCGGACACTGTGGTATGGCGTGCGCCGTGATCCGTGTCCAGAAAAAGTAGGAGCAATATGTTCTCCAAATAAAATGAAAAACTGCGGACGAAGAGAAGGGCCACGCTATAATAAAGTGATGAAATGAAAACCAATAAAATAATAAAATAGAGTATGGAACGGACTTACCCGCGACAAAAAGCGGTTCTCCTTATTTCTAAAGGGTCGGCTATTCACGTTAAAAAAACTTCCGTGATCCTGGATAAACCCGGTACTTGTTATAGTTGGGCAGAAATGGCAGAATTACTTTTATTTTGTGAAAAGATCAATTACTTTTTCACCATCACATCTAATTCCTTCTCACATTGACAGTTTTCACACCTTCATCTTTTTTTCATTCTTTTGGCAGTTGTCAAAGCAAATCAAAGAATTCACTTGTAAAGAAAAAAGGTTTCTCCTAAAGCGTTATGCTGCAGTAGGTATTAGTACTCTTACGGTAGATACGCTCCCTAAACTATGTTAATTAAAGTAGTCTCACCCGTTCGTATAAAAATACCGCAAATCGATGTACAGGTTAGCCGTTTGGCACACACACACTAGAGGCCAAAACAATTTTTTTTACCCGCAGTTCCTAAAAAAATTTCGCTGCGGGGGAGTGGTAAAACATATTTTTTTTTGTATGGATTTTTTTTTTTTTTTTTCAAAACCCATGGTATGTGGTATCATGCGAAAGGGATTTTTAAGGCGATTCTAAAAATATATCACATCATTACATTTCGGGCATTTTTTTTTTATTAAAACAAAAAGAATTTTCGAAACATACCAAGTTTGGGCTCCTCCAGACACGATATGGCTGATTTTTTTTTGTACAATATACCACAAATGATACGTGATATCCTCAGGTCTAACTCCAAGAAAGCAATTTTGAAAATAATATCATTAACAATTTTATTTTTTATTTTTCAATTTTACAAAGTGACACAGTTCTACTTCAATACCTATTTCACGAGACTTATGGAACTATACTGCAGATACGGTACATATTAATCATAAAATATCTTGTTTTGTATAAATTAACTTTTTAGCTTTAACTAGTTTTTAAGACATTGCTACGCCCTTGCAGGGTGACCATGTACCAAATCTCTATGTAACACCTTTTATAACCATGGTTTTTGCATTAAATAAATGATAATGATAAATGATAAAATGATACGTAATATCCATATATCGAACGGGAAATACCTCTTTAACCCTTTAACTGCGCCTTTCGTCAGTTGGTATAGTTTGTTTAGTTTTTGACAAAATAATATTGTATCCTTCAGATATGATATACCCTATCGATTTTTCTTTGTACAATATACCTCAAATGATACGTAATATCTTATTATCTAACCCCAAGAAAGCAATTTTGAAAAAAATTGCTAATGATATTATTTTCAAAATTACTTTCTTGGGGTTAGATATGAGGATATCACGTATCATTTATGGTATATTGTACAAAAAAAAATCAGCCATATCGTGTCTGGAGAAGCCCAAACTTGGTATGTTTCGAAAATTATTTTTGTTTTAATTTAAAAAAAATGCCCGAAATGTAATGATGTGATATATTTTTAGAATCGCCTCAAAAAGCCCTTTCGTATGATACCACACTCGATAGGTTTTAGATTTTTTTTTTTCATACAAAAAAAATAATCTTTTACCACTCCCCCCGCAGCGAAATTTTTTTAGGAACTGCGGGTCAAAAATTTTGTTTTGTCCTCTAGTATGTATGTGCCAAACGGCTAACCTGTACATTGATTTGCGGTATTCCTTTGAAATTGGGGTCGAGCGGCTTCCGCTAGGCAAGTCTATAGAGATCCCTTAGCTTGAATATCACGCTAGACAGTTTCCAAAAAAAAAAACTGACGTAATACGGGTGCATTGATATTTTGGTGGCTGGACAAATTCTCTTATAATTTTTTTTTTTAATCTTAAGAGAATTTTCGTGATTTCATAAATCGTAATTGTTAAAATCGGTGTTTGTCACCATCGGAAATGTTATAATCGGAATTATGTGGTTCGGAATTTACATTTGTCCAGGCCACCAAAATATGAATGCATCCGTATTACGTCAGATCCTTTAACTTATTGCAGCCTTCTTTCAAAAGAGCTTACGCGCTTTATCTTTCCAACCAAATTCATCCTATTCCTACTCCAGCAGAAAAATGACGTTTAAAAATGTCCACACGATTTATAACCCTATCCCGAAGTAGTAAGGTCCAATATATGTAGATATTATTAAACGCAGTGACGTCAGTGATCGAATCACGCGTCCTGATTGCGGCGCCGGCTGATTGCTAACGCGCTATGTCAACCCCCCCTGTCGACCCCCGTACCCCCCAAATTTGCACACGTGACGAGGATAATTCAATTTCGTCCCATTCGGCGGATTTCAAGAAATTTATAACAGATGCGTTAAAATTCACACGTCACGGCCTTATGGTGTGTAACACGAGTTTTTGATGTGCAGGCCAGGATGCCGATTCTAACGATTTTTTTATCGTTTTAACTGGTTTTGATATGACCATGATGATCGTCTTGAATCTCACGCACGACTTTTACTTCATTTCGCATCAGGGATGTTACGGATGCCGAATTTTTGACATCCGCGGACGCGGATGCGGTTTTTTAAAGGCTTACATCCGCGGATGCGGATGCGGATGTCGACATAAGGCACTTAAAACAACGTCAAATATTA
This sequence comes from Cydia strobilella, assembly GCF_947568885.1. Classification (NCBI taxonomy): domain Eukaryota; kingdom Metazoa; phylum Arthropoda; class Insecta; order Lepidoptera; family Tortricidae; genus Cydia; species Cydia strobilella. The sequence goes on along the minus strand of NC_086051.1, from coordinate 16,649,415 downwards.
CACTTTATTAATTTTTCTTAAAAAAAAAAACGAAACAGTATTTGTACAAGAATAGATTTAGGTGCCCCACAATCGAATTACTATACTAAAGTCCAAATAAAACAAATTATTCACTTCTTGTCGCTGTTCGTCATAGGCTAAAGTGCTCGATCGACGAATCACAAAAACGAAACGAGATTCCTATTGGCTAATGACGAAATTACCTAGCACTTACGCCGCCGTTAAGACGTTCCTGTACCTACCTGTTCCACATCCGCATCCGCATTAAGCTCCGCATCGATTTTATACGGACGCGGGTGCGAATATTCACAACATCCCTGTTTCGCATGCACCAATCGCGAGAGCAATCTTTAAGCTCGTATCAAAATAAGACCAAAACAGTAACGAGTTATTAAATCTGAATTGGGCTTCTTGTTTCGTGTGGACCCGCACATTTGTCCTCTGATTAATTATTTACCCCGCTCTCAACAATACGTACGACTATAAACTCCGCTTTAGATGTTATCTTTTGTCCGTTAATTGCTTTTCAAGTTTGGAATTAATGCACGAACTTGGGGATGGAGAGGTATGGATGGGTCATAACCGTTCCATGAAGTGCCTTTTCAGTAGATGATATTTGTTTATTTGTTTATTAGGATCACCAACAGAAGATACAATTTACATATTAACATTAACATACTAAAAGGGCACATTTACTATTGATCCCCCACTTAAAGGTAATCACAGCATGCATTATTATATTAATTTAAACATTAAGTTAACACTCAGAAAAAGACTTAGTATAAATTAGAACAACATAGAATATACTAATTAACAAGACACCTACCTAATATTAACAACAAAATATTCACAGAACGTAACTAAGGTAAGTTAGCCGAGCTAGCTGAGGTTGTCAACAGATAATAATTTGTTTTTAAATAATGCTTCACTGTGTGAAACACATTCAATAAGCGGGATTTACATTACTAAATTAGAGGCGTGAAACTAATGTCGTGACAGTAGTTTTACCAACAGTTCCAAGTGTAAGTTAATACTTTCGTAATGCATGCATTCCGTAAATTAATGTATGCAACAGTGAAGTCGGACGCCTTCCTATGGCGGTCCCGGATCCGGAACAAACTACGGGCTACCACTAAGGGAAGTGATCCGTTTCTAAGGATTTGTTTCGCGATTTCTGTTAATCTGTGTCGGCTCAGTTAAAAATATTTCTAACCCACCTAACCCTTCTACATGCGACGCTAAACGTCACAGTCAATAGTGTGTTTTAATATGTATTCAAAACGCGAAAGATTTAAATGTAATACAAAAAATATATAATCCAAAATCGCCAACCAACTTTGAACACCGCGCCCAAAACCAGCTTAATAACACTGACCGTACTACATCAAATACTGCAAGGAAACAGACACCGTGGGACCAACACAATCATTATGTTACCCTAACAAACACAAAATGTATCAAAAGCAGTACAACGTTTAACTACATAAGCCCTTTTAATATGGAAGCATAACCGTAGCTAAGACGCTTAGCAGCAAACAAACGTAAGCGAATGAAAATAGCGGTCGCATAAGCCTTTTTGGTTTTAAGAACATTCGACGTCGTACTACAACCGAGCTTGTAGTAAACAGAACCGAATAGACGTAAGAGCATTAGTGCGAGCTACGTCAAAGATATGTAAACATTTTTGAGATTTATACGCTTGTAATAAAGGTGTACACATATTTGACGTAGCTTGTATAACGAAGATGACGACCTTATAAAATTAGGGGTAGCCTAGCGACATGACGAGCGGGTGATTACATTGCAACCCCAATTAGAGCCTCCACCCCCTAAAGGGGGATTCATTAAAAAAGGTTGTAGTTGGAAGGTGCGTGTAATTGTATAAAAGAGGGCAACGGTTGTTAAATACTGCATGAAATTAGATAAGCCGTGACCGCGTGAGTTTCTGACTTTAAAAAGGTTTTATGTTTTAATTTGGGAGTTTAATTTTTTGCATGTGGAAATCCCTAATACTTAAATTTACCTAATTGTTTTTGGACAAAATACGGGAACAAAAAGCAGTTTTTTCATGCACTTTTCGTCTGGTAGCACAAATCTCTGTTTTGACATTTTGCTGGGACGTCAGTTAGCCGCGAACACAACCAGTGAAACCTGCGTCGGTAAATAAAGGTAACAAAATAAATTCGTGTTAAACCCGCCGTGTGAGTCTGCGCCGGTCCGTCACCGTCTGCGCAAGCTCCTGATGACGCTCCTCGGTACGGAGTGAAACATGTCGAGCGTTTTCGACTTAAAACACGTGTGACCCGTTATTAATATATTTAATATGTCGTATTAAACCCGATTGTAAATGTGATTTAATAAAATACAGCAACTAACCGAATTAGTTTTTAATTATAAGTTTTTAAGTCGCGTCGTATTTGTTACTGATAATTCTCGCCGAATTGAATGCATTTATCATACAATATGAACATAATTTATCTAAGCAATATAACACTTTACCCCAACCGGTATACCCGTTCGTATAATTAAATTGTATTTATAAGCAAATTTCGGTCTAGACATAATTCTAAGAACTCCATAACTCATTTAATTTAATACAGATGCAAACATGTGTCGAAACAAATGTTTCTAGTTTAATGTAAATGAGTTGTTTATTACAGAGAAGAGAAAAGGGGGTAGTAAGGGGGGGAGGAAGTTTAACTAACCGTGGCTAGCCAATTACAGCCCGGAACCGTTTGAGGGAAAATATGATGGAAACTTGTTTTGGCGGCCTAGTGCAGTAAGCCGTGGGTTTTTTGGATGTTTAATTATTATATGCGCTCATTTCACTTTTGGTAATTAAACTATGATTATATATTTTCACTTAAGGTGGCCGAATGGCTCAGGCACCTGCCGCGATAGCAGAGGACGCTGGTTCGATTCCAGCCTTGGGCACTGCAGGCTGTCACTTTTTCTTAGTAAATGATATTTATTAGTTTATAATCCTAAGTAAACCAAGCAAGCTATATGACTTGTACGCTTGTCAATTATACAAATCCAGAATTCAAGGAATTATTTAGATGAATATTATACGGAAATGAAGAATAATAAAATAAGACGAATGGTGACCGTTTCTTTCCGCTTATCAAATATAGCTCGTAGCGCCACCACAGTCTATAAATTTATGGCAGTTTTTCATTCATCGAATTAAAGCAAACATAGAGGCATTCCTACTTTAAAAAAAATGTTTTCGACTCGTTTTATTTCTCGTGTAAACAAATGTGAGGTTTTCAATCAAAAGGCACCACTTTGTCGCTTACCATATGGAAGAAATTTGCTTGTATCTTTATACGAATAACCTGTCAGAGCGTCCTTATGGCAAGCGACAATCTGGTACCTTTTGCCTGAAAACGACACAAATATAGTCGCTTTTCTCTGGGATCGGCTACGAGCGTAGCGCTACGTTGACAGTGAATGTCTTAATACGTAAAATGTAGAATTCTCTGGAAACCCCCTAGTTATAGTATAAATTTTCTCAAATGAGATTCTAAATTATTTTTCTTTGGTGTTACGGCCCTTATTCGCGTAGGCGGTTAATGTAACCGCCTTGCGATTTTTCAACGGCCGTGAGATTAGTGACGCGACGTTATCGTAGCTGTCGAAACTTCAACCGCTAGAGACATTTATTAGGAGTTTTATAGTAAGCCTGTAGGACGACCGGTAGCTGGCGCGGATTATTATATAATATTTAATTTTAACTATTTAACGTAATATTTTAATTAGGTTAAGTTAATTATAATAGAAATTCAAACACAATGTTTATTGTTATACTGAATAAATATATGATATGAAATATATGATATATATGCCCGGAGCGAGCGCACGCACGCTGGGGCCATTGTAGGAAAAATCCGTCCGCCTCCTACTAATTTTCCATTTAATATTTTTTGGTGTTAAGTATTGGTTGGTGGTGTTTTTTGGTGGTGGCTTAGGGTATGAAAGTTGTATTTATTTTAAGTTAGCTATTTATAAGTTATCTTGTACGTGAAAATTCTTAGACAATAAAGATTCTTTAAACCGAAAGTATTTTTGGTGGTCATTATAATTGTCGCCATTTTATAGAATAGAATAGAATAGTTTATTTGTGCAAAAAAGAGTATAAATTGTTGTTACATAATATTGTTTCCAATCCTTGATTTACCATAATACGTGGCGTACAAATATTTTTAAATTACTAACTAATATTAAAATAAAATGTCACATTGAAAAATAATAAAAGTACAATTAATAATAATAAATAATAAAATCATAAATTGTCAATATAATTTAAGATTACAATTTGTCTAATATGAAAATATACAATCATTATAGAGCATTATAAATGTATCAATAGTCAAACAATGTCAAATCTATAACCTATAATTTACATAATGTCAAAAATTCATCAATTGAATAATTTGTAAACATCCTACCCGTATTTTGAACAAACAATAATAAGATAGCAAATAACAATTCACGCTCTTGTTCTTTAGTATTGAACAGGGAGCTATTGCGAAAAGGTTAGACGTTAAACCTTGGGCATTGAATAGCCGGTCGACAAAACGCCTTTCCTCAATTTTATATAAAGAACCATTGTATACAACAACAACAGTCAACAACAGACTTCTGGAGGTCAATTCGAATGTAAACTTTGACACACAGAATTGTAAAGAGTCGATATGAAAATAGACACAAGTCGAGACTATTATGATACTATACACACACAAAAAATACAAATACAAATAGTTTATTATTATAAAGGTTGTTTACATGTGCATCGATATATCCGTCAGACTCCAAACTAGGCTGAGCCTGTATCTTGGAAGTCTGCGAGAGCGATTGACAATTATGTCCACGTTATTATACATATCTTAATACTAAAAGTAATTACTACAATACAAGCTAAAGAATACAGAAACTAAACTAAAAGATCTAAACATGATATTCAAGTTTGGGTGTGAGCGTGTGTTTGTGTGGGTGGTGGTGAGTGTGCCAAAAAGGAGTGTGTGCATGTTTGCAGGTTTGTATTATGTGGGTAGGTTAAGGCTTCGTTGTCAGTTTTTCCGTCTCAGCATAAGATAAAGTATTCAACCATTGTCACTTTAACTTTGACATTGTGAACCGACAATGATTTTATATCTAGAGCCCTACAAATATTGTTATAGGTGTACGGATGTGCGAAGTCTGGAGACTTTCTGGCCAACGCAGACCTAACTGGGGGTAGACGGGCTTTGAAGGTTCTCTTTAGTAGCATCTCCTTATATGCACACATATATATCTCCTCCACACATATAAATAAGTCATAAAAATAAATAAATAAATATTAGGGGACATCTTACACAGTACAACCTAGCCCCAAACTAAGCAAAGCTTGTGCTATGGGTGCTAGGCGACGACATACATAATTATATAGATAAATACATACTTATGTAGATAGAAAACACTCATGACTCAGGAACAAATTTAATATTTGTATTCATCCCACAAATAAAATGTCATTACCGGAATACGAACTCAAGGCCAATGGCTTCACAGGCAGGGTCACTACCCACTAGGCCAGACCGCATCATATACATATCATATATATGTATACATTTTAAATATACCTACATATATAGGTACAAATGCAATAAATATAAATAAATAAACATACATATATATACAATAATTACGGACCTAGTGTGAGATAATCACATAGATATTTAGTCGCGAATGCTTTAAAATAAATGATCCGAATCGCTAATTGAAATACTTTAAGTAGGTCACCGAAGCAAAGGTAAAAATTGTCGAAAGGCCATCGGTTTGCCGCTGTCTTTGTCACATTTCGCAATAAAGAACGGGAAAGAACATACGCGCCAAGTGTCAATTTTGTTCGAATTATGTCGGTTTTTATTTATTTTAAAAATCTTACAACATCGAAATTCTAAAGCTATGAAATTACTATTTATGTTAAGATTGTTTTTTCTTCTTTTTTTGTTTAAAGTATCACAAAATAAATAACCGAGTAAAGTAGGATTAAAAGTCCGAGTTAGAGGTTACTTTGGGAATTAATTGTATCGCGCGAAGTGTCATAATTCGTGTATCGGAAGCTATGTTGTTAAAGATAATATAGTCAAGAACTACATATATTTTTTCGACGTCTATGAATATCAACGCCTCTTAGAAAAACATGATCATATAAGGAGATTTTTCTCCTTCTGGCTCAGGGAACCGCCTTAAGTTCTCAGAAATTGCCAAAGGCTATTTACAAACGCTGAAATCATTCCACTCAACGTTAATCGTGTTACGATGTTTTCATTTATTTCAAGTGTTTTCAAAAGCGAGCTTAACATAATAAATGGGTAATAATTCTTCTTGTTCTTTGATTACTTGGGTAATTATGAAACCAGTAGCTTTCAAAATTTAATGCTACGTACGCGAACAAATTACGAACGCGAAGCGAAGCGGCGCGGCGCGGCGGGCCCACGGCGTTCGCGTTCGCACCAAGATCGCCCACATAGGACACTTCTATAGGTATCAAAGGATTGATTGACCCCTCGCCGCATCGCTTCGCTTCGCATTCGCGTGTTGTTCGCCTACGTAGTACGCTGCGTTACAGGTCAATTCGAACGTGCATCTGACATAAAAGCGATATCTGAATGATGTCAGTTAATTATTCGCGCGTTCATTTAGGTACTTGTATTAGCGCAAGCGAGACGCGTGAACTGACTGGTTATTCAGATATCGTATTGATGTTAAATGCACGTTTGAATTGGACTGTTAGGTAATTTACCGTGCTCTTAGAATATTTTTTTTATATTTTAATTTGTGTTATTTCAAGTAGAAACGCTACTATGTAAATTGTAACCCGAAATAAATGACATAAGTATACTAAGAATAAATAAAAAAAACCGCCTTCAAAAGACACCCAGGAACTAAAAAGCAAGAAATAATTGTTATTTACATACGATTACCTGATGTGTTTGAAGTCGGTGCCAAGTCAAATAGGTCCCCCCGACGTCTGCCCACACGTGTCTGCCCGTTTGGGTTGTATCGCTCAACACCAGCCTCCCCTCCACGCTCGACCATTCCGTCGCACGCGCGGAACCAAACAAAAAAATAATTTTCCAAATCGGTTCAGGCGTCTTTGAGCAATCAGGGAACATACATAAAATAAAAGATTCCGACGAATTGAGAACCTCCTTTTTTGAATTCGGTTAAAAAAGACCTAGCCTCCAGTGCCCAGGCCTATATTTATGCCGCCGTGGCCCGGGTGGCCGATGGGCTCAGGCACTTGCCATGATCCCCCGCCGCGGGTTCGATTCCAGCCCTGGGCACTGGAGGAGGTCTTGGTCACTTTTTCTTAGTATATGCCATTTATTTCGGTTCCACTAGACTTATATTGACCGGGATATAGACCGGCCGATATAAGCCGGCCAATATAAGTAGTGAAACTAACCGTGAATCATTCAAAACTCTTATTTATTTCGGTTTGCAATTTACCGTACAATCAATGTCAAATGTTATGGAAGAGCGGGGTCTTCTTAATTATATTACAATTCAAGTCTTGGAGACCCTTTACATCTCTGGATAATTTGATGATCTTTTTTATTATTATATACATTTAATCTCTGACACCTAGAGACTTTTACATCTCTAAACAATTTTATTACTTCTGTTCTTTGTATAGTTTTTATTAGTTTTTTTTTCTTGTGTAATTTAACATTTATATTTATGTAATAATTTTTTGTAATTTTGGGTTAATTTTATTGTTTGTAAAAATTGACATGTAAAAGTGCCCCTGTGGCCTATTTGCTGAATAAATGTTTGATTGATTGATTGATTGATCTGTCACAGGTATTTTTACTTACTAGAAGACTCCAACCTTTACAACTGTACCCTCTATTGTTAACAAAAAATATTTTTTCATTTTTAATTCATTTCATTTCATAAATAAACTTTCAGTATGAAATAAAACCCTCTAAATCCCTATTGCCAAATTTAAGTAAATTATTCAATTTCATTTATGACAAAGTAAATAAGGAAACATTAATAAAAACAAATTCGTTCCCTAATCGAAAACTGCCAACGCCGTGAAACATCTAGAGTAGCTCGTAGCATTCATTTCAAAAAGATCCTATAGATATCGTTGGTCCGCTGTTATAAGTCGTTGCTGTATAAGTAGGGAATTATATCTAATGTCACACTTCAAGTTTGAAGATTAGGTGGGGGTTAGGGGGGGGGGGGAGAGGGAATTATTATAGCCGTTTGCAAGTTTGATTGCCTCTACGTGACATGGCTATTATCATAGAGTAACTTATACTAAAGCGGTACTGTCATAGTAAATTTTGTAACCCCAGTAAATTCACTGCCATCTGTCGACACACTTTAAAACTAAAAATGAAGATTTATAAAAATACGATAGAATGTATTTAAATATAGATAAATGATTTTTTTTATTCGCATTAATTATTTTTTTGATTTTGATCCATGTTCTTTCACTGATATGCGTTAAAATTGTTAAATAACTATACGACTGTAGGCCAAAACTAGTAGCGCCCTCTGAACGAGAATCAAATATTCTCGATTTTTGAGGCACGTTTTTTCCTTAGACTGTATCTATCTATTACGGAGTTATATCTATCTTTGCTATTATTAAACTATGTTATGAGGCAGTAACTAGAAGAAAAAACCGGCCACGTGCAGGTCAGACTCGCGCACGAAGGGTTCCGTATTACGCAAAAAACGGCAAAAAATCACTTTTTTTGTATGGGAGCCCCACTTAAATATTTATTTTATTCTGTTTTTAGTATTTGTTGTTATAGCGGCAACAAAAATACATTATCTGTGAAAATACGGAAAATAATGAGATACGGCCTGGTGACACACAGACAGACAGAACCTTAAAAACTGCGTTTCATCCTAGTCTGAGTTTGAGAAAATGCAAAAATAAGGTTTGGAGTTTGATATAGGTAGGTGTTTTTTTGGATTTATGTGATTCAGTTTATTTGCTGGAATAAAAAAAATATTGAAGTGAATAATATTGTAATAAATACGGTAAATTGGAATTGTAATAAATATTGTAATTTTACCTTAGTTACCTTAGTACGTTTCCGGGACTTTAGTCCGGAAAAAAATGTTATCGCAAGGCAGTCTCCACTTTACGACTTTGTTCTACCAAGTTTAGGTATTTACACTCTGCCTATTCCGAACACTAGAATTAATAAAAGATCCAACACAAAAATAATATTGTTAATAAAATTTTATAAGTTTTACAAAAACAAAAATCATCCATTTTCAATTTCAACCACCACATTATTATTTGAGGATGAATCCCTTTTACTAAACTGAGTACATTTAATAAATAGTTAGGGATGGTTTTTGCCACGCAACATAAGTCTGCGTTATAAATTAAGACTCATAAGATCGTAAGTATGTTAAGAACTCCATAGCTCGTATGCCGTTTTGCTAAATCTAAAGGATCGTCAAGGACTAACAGGCCTATTCTAATCTTAATAACAGGACATGAATTAGACCTGGATTAGTTCTGGGTTCTGGATCAGATCTGTCAGTGTCAAAAGTGACGTTTTTGGTCGCATAAATGTAACTTTGTCACTGACAGATCAGATCCATGACTAATCCAGATAGAATAGAAAAGAATAGAATAGAATATAACAGAATAGAATAGAACAGAATTGAATATAATTGAATAGAATTGAATAGAAATGAATAGAAATGAATAGAAATGAATAGAATTGAATAGAATTGAATAGAATTGAATAGAATTGAATAGAATTGAATAGAATTGAATAGAATTGAATAGAATTGAATAGAATTGAATAGAATTGAATAGAATTGAATAGAATAGAATAGAATAGATTGAATATAATAAATATAATACATTTATTAACATCACATGGTGGTAGGTTACATAAGAGAGTGTATAAAAGGAGCGGACGAAAAAGGAGCGTAATGCTACAACTAGCCGCAGCGCTGATTTTCGGTATGGACCTAGCTTATAACTAACTTAAGACTAACATTAACCATCATTAACGTAACAACAATCAAACAATCACAGAAAAAACAAAACGACAAACAAATAATGAGAAAAAAAAACCATAAAAATGAGTAGACAATTACAATTTACTGCCGTCGCTAAGTTTAAATAGGTTCAATGTCTATTGCGATTTTGCCTAGTGCGTGAATCGTATCTAATTCATATCCTGTTATTAATATCAGAATACGCCTGAAAGAGATTAATAGACAATGGAACGCAAGTTTGATCACCGCGACGTGACGTGGCACGGTTCGTTTAACTTTGGTGCGTACCAAAAGGGAATAAAGAATACTTTTAGCCATGGCGCTTTAGACGATTTTCTGCGAGGTTTTAGATAAACGAGTTCAGAACTTATAAAAATTGGGCCTTCTAGACCGGCTTCGTGATTAAAGCGTAAGATGAGCAAAGCTATTAGGAGCCTGCTAACTGTCCACACGCTTTATTTCCGTTCAGTTTCAACTTCGATATTATGTCACTTTTAAGGTAACGGATGTCTTTTTAATTTAAGATTAGTAGTTATTTTAAATATTATATGTGCTTTTTTATAGAAATAAATAGTTTAATTTTTTTTATGTCAACTACGTACCTATATATGCATCACTAACATTAAATAATTTTACGGTTTAGACTCACTTGTTTTTAGTCACTCGCGCGACATGTTTCGGAGAGTTAGGTCTCCTTTCTCAAGCACTAACAGTGCGAGCAGCGATCACGATGGCCGTGTATCGCGTACTGCGCGCGCGCTGAGAAAGCCGGTTGGGGGAGGTCGTGCGCTGTCGTTGTAGGCGGGCATAGTGGTGTGTTTGGGTTTGGGTGACGTTGCGCGAGTGACTTAAAACAAGTGAGCCTAAACCGTAAAATTATTTAATGTTAGTATGTCTCACAACAGTTTAAATTCGATTATATCACTATAACATTTAAAACTTTCGCGGTTTAAACACATATTAAACACATATTCAGTGATCCAGAAGTTAAAGCCAAGGGATCTATCTTCGGAGGTGTGCGCGGATGTTGTGAGTGTTGTGTGTCGGACTATTGACAATAATTAACTTTTATGTGTAGTGGGTGGTTTGAAAATGTGATGTCTACCTCGAACTTTAAATGCACTTTTCGTGGGGTAGTCACACAAATCTCTGTTTTAACATTTTGCTGGGACGTCAGTTAGCCGCGACCACGACCAGTGAAACCTGTGTCGAAACGTCGGTAAATAAAGGTAACAAAGTAAATTCGCGATAGACCCGTTTCTAAATGTGATTTAATATGTCGATTATATCACTGTTGCAACATTACTCTTGCGTCATCAACGCCGCCGCTGTCTCTGTCAATATTCTTGATAAAATGAGTGACGTTCGCCGCATTACTGTCACTCATTTTATCAAGGAAATTGTCAGTGATAACGCCCGCGTCTCACGCAGCGTACTACGTAAGCGAACAATTCGCGATCGCGCGGCGCGCCGCGGCGGGCCCACGGCGTTCGCGTTCGCAACGAGATCGCCCACGTAGGACACTTCTATAAGTATCAAAGGATTGATTCACCCCGCGTCGCATTGCGTTCGCGTGTTGTTCGCCTACGTAGTACGCTGCGTCAGCTTTAATGTCGCAACAGTATTAGCAGCTGTACCTGCCATCCGAATGACACCTTAATAATTGAAACCTGCCTTCATCTTTCTTCATCTTTAATTTAAAATTTAACAAAATTAAATTCGTAGTGCTCTTTGTACTTACATATATTCGTAGTGCTCTTTGTACTTGCTAGAAATATCAAATCAATATCAGATAAAGTTGGTCTTGTCAAAGTTCAAATAGGTTATTACCTTCCGTGTAGGAAAAACGTTGAACGGCAAGTGTTACTTAAGTTACAGTGTTTTGCTTTAAGCTCAGCTGGTTTATTGCCCAGTTTCAGTGGTCTTAAATGGAGTTCCGTCAGAATGTATAGGGAGACCGAGGTGAGTTGTGACAGAGGAGAGTTGTAACAATGTCGATTTTTCGGAACCTATTAATTGTTAGCGAGCTCGCAACAGTGCGTGGTTAGTAACTCGAACTAACAAACGCGCGCTATTGCGAAATTCAAAAAAATAGACAATGTCGCAACTCTCCCCTGTCACATCTCACCTCGGCCTCCCCTACTACATGTGTGTAGGACTTATTCGAAATACATTGTGTACTTTAGGTACAGGCTTTTGGCTTGCCGCAGTGAACGTGTTAAAGGTAACGTTCAAACTCAGACTAACTGCAATGCAGTCTGGCTGCCGCAAATGTCAAAAATCCAGGCAGAAACATTAATAAAAATAAAATAAAATAAAAATAGTTTATTTACCAAAAAATTATACATTGTTTTTTTAACCTATGATCTCCACACTAGGCTAGGCCTGTCTTGTGGAGTCAGTTGAGACAATTCCAACTTTTAATTAACATCTTCCTACGCTGAGTTTTGACATTGTGCTAATACTAGGTAATACATATAGCTTAAAGTACCTATATTATATAAAAATAAAAACTTAATCTATACAAGAGAAATCACAATTTAGGTATATTCACATTATCAGGTTATTTTATCGATAAATTGTATTAAATTTGAAATTTACGGCACTAATGCAGTAGGGAGCATTACTATGTCAAAACCGATGTTGCTGCCCGGATTTTTGACATTTACGGCAGTAATGTCGCGCTGCAATACTGGTGCATTCTGAATCCGATCGGTACTGTATCGGTATCGGAGCAGAACTCTAAACATTTCAATTTCTCTAAGTGTATAAGACGTTTATCTCAGTCTTATCTTCAACTCTGTTAAAGTAAGATTCATCATTGTCCTCGGGACGGGGCATTTTTCACGTCTGTTTGCGTCGGTATGCGCTCGCATGTAGGAGGAAATGGGAGGAAGGGGAAAAGGGGGAGTTATCAGATCAGTTGTGGTGCACGTATGAGTAATGTCCTCGTTGAAGAGTCCATCGGGCCTAGCCGTTGATAGAAAACGGCAATCGAAACTTGTATGGAAATAGTCACGTGACTTTTAGTAATATCTGTCATCCCGATTTTTTTTTTCAACTTATTTTACCGTTTTGCGTTGCACAGTTTCATATCAAAACCAACAGCACTGATTTGTTGTATAATTGCTTGGTTTTTGCGTGCGGGCGCCGACCGTCCGCGGCCGCTGCCAACTTCTTAATGAGATTGTTCACTCTCACGGAAATTCATTCTTACCCACAACGTGTACGAGGCTTAGGCTGGTCGCACAATGCAAATAAATGCTATAAAGTATTTAAAAAAAAATATTATTCTTAAGAAATTTTGCCTTAAACTTAATGTTAATAAATAAATAATAAGCAAACCTAATAAGTACAGCACACAAACCTAACCTAACAAACCTAATAAGTACAGTACTACAACAGTTGGTTCTATACTTTGCAAGAGCGGACTATTCGCCAACAAACAGAACTGTCTTCCGTTTGGCGAAAATATTGTATACCTAGTCAGTCATGACAGAAACGCGCACTGCGCAGTCATGGAGTGTGACTTCGATACCACTTTGTACACCATCAGATATATCGGAGCGGCCAAGGTGCTCCCAAATATCTGAGGACGCTTCTATTGTCAAGGCGTTAGAGTGAGTGTTCAGATATTTTTGAACCTCGGCCGTTGCTATGCGCAAGATGTTGCTCACGAAACAACGTATCGTAACGTTTGATTTCACTCTTCATAAATTTTCATACCCCGGCAGAGGGATACCACTTTGTAGCACACCATAATGGCATATTGAAAAAAAAAATGGATCCTTAAGAAGTAAACTCCAACACTGCCGCCTTAAGGAGAAAAACCATAAGTGACAATTTTTGCGAAATTGAGTTATTGACACCCTCGAAATCAGGAAGAAAAATGTGATTTTTCTATCTAGCAGTTATTTCTTTATCTCTAACAGGTCAAGATTTAGACAAGCATAACTACACGCCATTTTGGTAAAGTTAGTTCCTTTTTGAGAAAGAAAAAGCATAAGTATATATTCATAGACAGAAAAGTACTAAAGTGACGACTTGTGTTTTTTTTTCCTTTTGTGTTGAATTTAAGCCCAACATCTATTTCATAAGAAGAAAAACCATAGTTTAGTATTACATAAAATTTCTATGTAAAAAACCCTTAAGTTGACAAAAATGTTCATTTTTGTTAGTAAAAAAATATTATTAGTCATAACTCTTGGAACCTAAAAAAACATAAGTTGCACGTTATGTTTTTTCTGTCTCGTATGACTCTTCCTTATGCTTTTTCTGCTTAGTGTCGGTTTCAAAAACAGTGAACTTGTGGTTTATTTCTTAAACATTGTTGTCAGTTATGCTTTATCAGGCTAGTAGGTAGTCCCCCTCCGGTCTCCTCAAAGACAGATTTCGGGCGGTTCACTTGGCGCGTGCGGCTTGATCGGGTTTTTTCCTTTGGAAGACGTTGCGAGTACGACGCAGTACGCACGTATTAATACTCCTGCCTATTTTGAAAAACATGAGAAGTGTTAACGTGTATTGGTGTACCGCATTCTGTTTCAACCTTAGATTTTAATACAAAAGGACATTTTTGCAGGTAAAAATTTTGGCTTGGCATTTGGTTTCAGTTTCAGGGTTATATTTGCCTTTTTAAAACTACCCCAGCCTGGTTCAAATACAAAAGAGCTCTTTACTCAAAAAGCTATGGAAAAAATAAGGACTTGTCAACGCGGAATGGAGCGTAGTATGCTAAACATCAAGAAAATACAAAAAATCAATCATACAAAAATAAGACAACACACAAAGAGCATAGATGCTCTCAGCAATGCCAAAAAACTTAAATGGAGGTGGGCGGGCCATGTAGCACGTACTCAAGACAGGCGCTGGACAGCAAGGGTGACGTCGTGGAAAGGACCTCTAGGAAAAAGAGGGATAGGAAGACCTACTATGAGATGGCAAGATGATATCACCAAAATTACTGGGCCAAATTGGATACAAGTGGCAAAGGACCAAGATACATGGAAGGCTTTGGAGGAGGCCTTCACCTGTGAAAACGGGGTTCTTGAATAATATTATATATATAGAACGCTTAAACAAATGTGAAAAAATGTAAAAAAGTTCAAGAAATAAAAGGCTTCTTATTTTTTATTATTACATTATTACTTGTATCTCCTTGGATATCACGGGCCTATAAATCCCGGTCTTTTGATAGGCTTGCGTGGGGATATAGATCCAACACGTAGAGGCCCCTTGGAGAGCTTTAATGTCATGTAGAACGCCTGCTGGAACCCGTTCACAGGCGCAACAATAGACACCCATGAACCGGTCGCAGCAGGCATTGGGACTATTGCAGAAAAAGTGAACAGTATACCGGTCTATGGATTGAAGTTTGGGTGGACAATGAGACTGGGCTATTGTAAAGAACTCCGGACACCTGCCATAACAATGTTAATACACGTTATCGAGGCAGGTGGTGACTTGCCGCTGACTAGATGGGCCCCTGAAACTGCCGTCGTGAAGACGACCAGGAGCAACACCGGTGTGAGCGGCTCAGGGGTGTCGAGAGGTGTGCGCCGCTTTCTACCCAGTGGCTGTTAGCACCCACTGTGCCAACTCGCGTCTTATGCATCTTTTACTTCCACCCCTGGAGCATATAGCTCTTACGACTCCCCTCTGGACGGCCAATGAAGGCAAGCCAGAGCTGAGAGTCCTGCGGGTCCCCTTGGGGTCCACTCCGACCGACGAAGACACGCCGGAGACGGAGACCCTGACCGACTCTCTGGAGCACTCGGGTCCGTGGGGTCGTCACTCCCCAACAGCTCGCCACAAGCTGCCCTGCATTATTACTATTATTAAGGGTATCTCAAAGAATTAGTAATTACTTAGTGCAATCAAATTGTGGTTAATTTTAGTTTTGTGTTACATTATTACTCAAAAATTTCTAAAAGTATCTTATTTGTTTTCTTTTAATAAATAATTTTGATTCCTCATCGTATTTTTATGAATTCCTTTAACGAGATAAATCATAATTTGATTACTTTAACTAAGCAAAAAAACCACAAAGTACCCAATTGTGCTTTTTCAGCTTCTAGATCGATTAGTAACATAAGCACAACTGTGTACTTGTGCTTTTATTTCTTAGACATCGTAGTGCAAAACTATCACAAAAAACATAAGTACGCACTTATGTCATTTAATCTTAGTAAAGATATTTTTATTTTATTTGTTTTACGAGGTAGTAACTATTTTTTCTAAATAACTTATTTAAATAAATAGATAATCGAATAATTTATAATGCATAAAAATTCTACACTATTACTTTGTTCATTAACAAAAGTTTTAACTTTGTACTTAGAATTTAACCTATTTGAACAGGAGCGCAAAGTTTTTTGGCTTTTTCTCGAAACTTACTTTTTGTCAGTTATGGTTTTTTTCCTTGAGACGGCAGAACAAACTCCAATAACAGAAAAAAAACAACAACAAAATACCCGTTGACCACGAACGCTGTAAAGGGTACGAAACGTCAGGAAGTGTTATAAATTCAATATACGCGATATAATCCGTTTTCATAGTTTTATTTCATGAGTAACTATCGCGGTAACCGAAGACAATATTAACAACAAAATAAATAAGTTTTTGGCAAAAAAACTTCTTTCCACAGGCAAATTATAATACTCATCGAGACAATTCTAAATAAAAACCACAAAAAGGCTTAGACGCACTACGATTAATTTCTTGCGGTTTCAGTCTTTTACGTGTAACTCCTCTGGAGTTGCAGGCGTACATAGGCTACGGAGACTGCTTAACATCAGGCGAGCCGTACGCTTGTTTGCCACCGAAGAAGTATATAAAAAAAAAAAGTGCGTGCGCTTATGAAGCATGCCGTACGTTACACTTTTTGCGGTTCTGAAACCGCAAAAAAATAATCAGCCAAAAACAATTAGGTTATGATATTTTATCACAGAGTTTCTATGGCTACCTCCTGTCTCCAGCATCAAATCGGCTCCATATCATCATAATATTGCATTGTCATCCAATTTACATACGTGTGCAAAATTTTCGCTTCATCGGAATACGGGAAGGTAAAATTTTACTTGCAAGATTTGACCCGTAAAAACATAATATATAGTTACATACATATATCATAGAGTAACTTATACTAGAGCGGTACTGTCATAGTAAATTTTGTAACCCCAGTAAATTCACTGCCATCTGTCGACACACTTTAAAACTAAAAATGAAGATTTATAAAAATACGATAAAATGTATTTAAATATAGATAAATGATTTTTTTTATTTGCATTAATTATTTTGATGATTTTGACCCATGTTCTTTCACTGATATGCGTTAAAATTGTTAAATAACAAACGAAACCGTCAACGCCATCTATACGACTGTAGGCCAAAACTAGTAGCGCCCTCTGAACGAGAATCAAAATTTCTTGATTTTCGAGGCACTTTTTTCCTTAGACTGTATCCATCTATTACGGAGTTATATCTATCTTTGCATATATGTACATTGCAAGTTAAATAAAAGCTTGTGATAGGTTTTTGGCATAAATTTCATTTTTGGTACAAGCTTTTATCGCTGACTGTACTTTTCGTTCCACAGGTAACTAATACTCATCGAGACAATTCTAAAAACCGCAAACACAATTAGGTTTCGCTGTTTTATCACAGAGTTCCTATGGCCACCTCCTGTCTTCATCATCAGATCAGCTTGATGGTACAATAATATTGCATTGTCGTCCGACTTACATATGTATACAAATTTTCAGCTTCATTGGAAATCGGGAAGTGGGTCAAATTTAACTTGAAAGATTTAACCCTTACAAACATGTTACATATTACATACATACTTACATAGGTTTATTATAGTTATTTTCATAGTATAATGTCATATGGTATTCTGGTTTGGGGCAAAGCAGCTGACATACAAACATTTGTCTTACAAAAGAGAGCCATTCGCTTTATATATATATATATATATATATATATATATATATATATATATATATATATAACTCAAGAGCGCGTGAATCATTAAGAGAACTTTTCAAATAAATTATTATTTTAACTTGCAAGTTAATAAAAAGCTTGTAAAAAAAGGCCCTAATGGACATAATGTTTTAGAACATTATAATTTTTCGTTTCGCACCATGAAAAGGTCGCTTGATTGATACATATGCGACCGGCCTAAGACTAAACTGTGCTTACATTATGAAATTGGATAGGTTGAAAGGATTAGTCGTTTAACAGAACTTTAATTAAAGTTTAAGAAAAGAGTACTCGGTTGACATTACGGCGCTTTCGCCTGTATCGTGCCATGTTAAAGTTTATATTCGCGTGGCATAGAGGCGTCTCAAGGGCCAATTCAAGTTGTAGCTATTCGATCTGTTTCCGATATGATACTGATCTGTCAGTGTCAAAAGTGACGTTGTTTTTTTTTAACTGGCTTTTACACCCTGCAATTTTGCATAGGGTGAATTTGCCAATGTCAGTGTTGACTTTCACAAGTGAGGAGAACGTTCGGTATAGTACTTTTGTATTTTTGCGAGGATGTGGTTGGGAAGACGTTTTTGGTTAAAGAAATGTCACTTTTGACATTGACAGATCATTATCGTATCAGAAACAGATCGAATAATTAGAACTCGAATTGGCCCGTAAGTCAACTGAGAGCCATAACCAGATTCTTTCAGTGAGGGTAGGCGCACAATTTCACGCTTGAAAAGGTGATGGTCGTAAAAAAGCGGTTCGGCCGCTCTACGCTACTAGTAGCTATTTACTCTTTTCATTGGCTACTTTATTTGACATATCTATAATAATTCAATGTTTTTAAGAATAATAATAACTGCATCAATAAATTGCTCTGATATTTAGATTAAGGTAATATTTGTAAAACTTGACAATTTAAAAGTGCTTTTGCTAGGCCTATTTGAATAAAGAATACCTCTCTTTGACTCTTGGTACCTACAGTGTGTATTTAGTAGCTACGCCGTAGTTCGTAGCGCTACGACCCTCTATGGCTACGCTCTACGCTTTGTCTGCGCGTCTACGCCATTCAGAGGAAATAGTTGCTTTTCACTACGGCCACAGATCACATATCAATAGATACAGCATATAAGACAAAGCGCTCATAAAAAAGATTTGTGCGTTATTGTGTTGAGGTAGAACAATATGCGACGATCAAATTAATACCAGTTTGTAATTATAATTAATACCAGTGTCCCGAAATTGAGCGACCGGAATTAATTGTGTAGCTAACAGCCTGATTCTGATTTTAATAAACGTAAAAAATAGATCTCGATACATATGGATCCGATCTGTCAGTGTCAAAAGCGACGTTTTTAATTGAAAACGTCGCTTTCGACACCGACCGAAGTCCAAACAAGACTTGTGCGACTAATACCCGACAGATAGAGATACTGGTTAATTTATTATATCTTCAAATGAAGTGACTTACCGGTCAATTCGAACAACGTACTAATTACTAGATACGAGAAGAATCCGAGATCTAATATATACGTTATAGTTTAGTTCTCAACTACTCAGTTTTGGGATATCCATTAAATATCCATTGGATGTCTAAGTAATATCTTAAACAAATCTTAAAGAGATCGTTTAAGAGGACGTTCGGAATCGCGGAAACGTCAAAGTTGACATGACTTTCTTAAATATCTCGTTATCGTTTCTGTTTCATATCTAGTGAATATCTAGTTGATATCTAGATCATTGTTCGAATTGGCCCGTCATATAATCAATCTAACTTCACTTCAAGAAGTTCGTTTGATCATCTAATATAATATGCCTACATGTACGCATCTCACCTGTAGGGCTGCTAGAATAAGAGTTAC
This sequence comes from Cydia strobilella, assembly GCF_947568885.1. Lineage (NCBI taxonomy): Eukaryota > Metazoa > Arthropoda > Insecta > Lepidoptera > Tortricidae > Cydia > Cydia strobilella. The sequence goes on along the minus strand of NC_086051.1, from coordinate 16,629,541 downwards.
GCAACAGTATCTCGCCCGCGAGATAGGTAAACTACCCGTCTTTCCTTAATTAATACAGTTAGAAAAAGACGGTTCTATCTCGTGAGTCACTCCTGCCACTCCTGTGCTAGCCCGGCGGAGCAGACAGTTTCTCTCTTACTTTATTTCGACTACAGCGCCAGCAAGCAAATGCTCCATCTAGTGGTAGGTAAGTGATCTACGCTTTTCACTCCCCACTAGACATTGTGTATTGCGATAATGTTTTGTGCTAAGGACAAAGCCGTCAATGCAATAACAGTTATTTCATGTAGGATGTAAATTGAACGTAGTACTTTATTTAGATAAAAAAAAACTGCTTGTGTTGCTAGAGTTAGACTAACCGGTCAATTCGAACAACGTGATAATTACTAGATACGAAAACAATACGAGATCTAATAGATAAGTTATAGTTTAGTTCACAACTAGTATCTTTTGCAATTAGATTCGAGAAAGCAATTGTCATTTCACGCTACAATTATTGTGACGTTTTTGGATCATAATATAAATTCATGTAGATTAGTCTAGCATAATTTATAATGTAATTTCATATTATGAGAATAAATATCTAATCTAATCTATCCATTACATATCCATTGGATGTCTAAGTAATATCTTAAGCAAATATTAAAGAGATTGTTCAAGAGGACACTCGGAATCGCGGAAATGTTAAATTTGACATGAGTTTCTTAAATATCTCGTTATCGTTTCTGTTTTACAATGATCTAGATATCAACTAGATATTATCTAGTGGATATCTAGTTGATATCTAGATCATAAGATAAATCTGCAACAATTTTGATAGCATACGCAGTGCAAATGTTATTTATACGTCATGATTTCATAGAAGTTTGACGTTTAAAATAACACTTGTACTGAGTGTGCTATCAAAATCGTTGCAGACTTTTCTTTGGATTAACTATTTTCTTTTGTTGAGGTGTGCAATAAGTATTTTATTTAATTGTATTGATTTATTACTATAATTAAATTGGTGTGAGCGTGTGGCTCACTCCTCGATTTCGTCGCGTAGCTACAAGTATATGCGGCCCACACCAATTTTGGTATCTAGTCATAGCGGTTGCCGCGCACCGCTACGGAACGGACGCAGCTCGCGCTTGCGCCACCTAGCGGTCATATCTGTCGTAATAGAAGCGTTTTGTTAGAGAGTGAATATGGAGTGAATCTTCTGTACCTAGTACTATTATTTATTTTGTGGCTAAAGAATTCAATTAATTTAAGATTCTTAGTTATCAGTACTTTTTTTATAGAAGATCACATCTTACAGATTTCAAAGTGAGAGGGAAAGACACAGCGGGCTCTAAATATTACACATAATATTAATACGATTTGTAACTGCTTTTGATATAGAACCTTGACGATTGTCTTGTTAAACACTGATTTAAACTTTCACGATTTTACTCATTATTATTCACAACGACGGGACTTAATCGCGATGACCTCCCTAGTGCGCAAAACGTTCAAGTTAATAAACAAAACCAAGTGCGGGTAGTTCGAAAAACTCGCGCGCCTAGAAGATGTTGATGTCAACTTGAGCCAGTCTTCTCCGAGACCACGGGGACAACGCCGTCCTCGAAACGTCGGAGGTAAATATAAAACTTATTTTACGCGATTAAGTCCCGTCGTTGTGAATAATAATTATTGTCTTGTTGTTTGGCGCACATCTGACGCACGACTTTTACTACAGTTTACATACCTACACCAATCAGCGTGTGCGATCTTAAGCTCTCATCAAAAGATCAAAGCCATAACAAATTGTTAAATCAGAATCAGCCTCACGAAATACTGCGCGCATTTGTTTTGAGAGAAGATAGTAGCTGGAGAATTCGGAAAAATCAGGAGATAGAAGACCTGGTCTCTGAACCAAACATCATCGGCGAAACCTAGTCAGCAAGACTCCGCTGGCATGACAGGCGATAGGCCAGCCAAAAGGGCCAGTTAACGCCACATAGGTCGACGCCCAGCAGGTCATCCTAAGTACCGCTGGAGAGACAAACTGGGAGGAGGTCGCACAAAACAGGGCGTGTTGGCGCCAACTCGTATCGGAGGCCAAGACTCACTTCAGGTCGCTGAGCCAGCGGAGTGAGTGTGTGAGTGAATGATTTTTTTTTAATCACAAGAGACGTACCTATTTACCTACAAATACACGAAGGTTTCTTTCTCGAGAAAATAATCTTTCGCTGCACGCTTCGCTCAGTCAGATATTTGAACAGATAAATTGCATTAAAATGGCCCTATAAATTTAGTGCCTAAAATGAAGCGTGAATACTCGTACATGGCCTTTGAAATGAAGATCAAAAGCAGTTCTATTGTTTGTAAAAGATTAATCGAAATTACTCTCATCTTAGGCCGACAGATACGATCCGTTTGTCTTATCGCGTGAATAAATAAGGCGAGATTTACGTAGGCGTTGAAAGGAAATTCGTCACACTTGAGGCCGGTTGTGTTTTTAAAATGTGTAGCCGCCGTACAAGTCTCGACGACAAATAAAAAGACTTCGATTTGAAGTAAACTTATAATTTATAATTAATAGGTGCTGGTTACTTTACAAGGTACAGTTGACGTAAACGGTTAAAGGTGTAGAAGTGGTGGTAATAGTATGGAGGCTGATGCGAAAGTGATTAAGCTAATTTTGAATGGTAAAAAGGTAGTCTAAATTTAGGTGCCTCTAATTGGCCGCGATACAGGTTATGTGGAGCGCTCCTATTGGTGCATTTAAATAAGCCTCCGCATAGTAAGCGAGCCCGACGGCTGCGTTTAGCTACTGCATTATACAAATAAAAGGTTGCGTCCGCAACAAAATGTTTAACTTGCAATGTTTGTACTTAATTATGTTTGTTCGGGTCAAATCTTGCAAGCTAAATTGTCCACTTTTCATTATTCGATTGAATTGAAACTATATTGAAATGTACATATTTTGTAGGTAAGTTGAGTGACAATGACAATGCAATAATAATATTATGGTACCATCTTGCTGGCCATTAGGGGGTCAAGGGAATCCTGGCCAAGATGGGGCTCGCTGACAACACCGATTGTCGTATGTGTGGCGAAGAGGAAGAGACAATAGAACACCTTATGTGTGAATGTCACGCCCTCGCCAGACAAAGAATGAAGGACTTTGGAAGAGGCTATCTGGAACCAAAGGAATTCAAAACGCTACCCATAAGGTCCATCATCCGGCATATGAAGATGGTGGGGAAAGCTCTTGAGTAGCGGACGGATCTTTCCTAGGGGGTAACTGCACAAAAGATCCCTATGGGTCGAAGTGTATCCGCAAGGGCCCCCGAAATTATAAGATAAGATAAGATCTTGCTGATCAGATAATGAACGCAGCAGGTGGCCATAGGAACTCTGTGATAAAACAACGCACATAGTTGTGCGTGCTGTCACTTATTTTATCAAGTAAATTGACAATGGCAGCGCTGCGCCCACTTCAAGGGCGCAACAGTATCAACAAGTCCTTATTACTCGTTCGGTTTAAATAAATATGTGCCCTTAGGGCCACTTGCACCATCCCACTATCCCGGGGTTAACCGATTAAACCTGTAGTTACCATGGTTACCAAGACAACTTGACACTGGGTTAACGGTTTAGCCGCTTAACCCCGGGTTAGTGAATGGTGCAAGTGGCGCTTAGTAACCTTGTTAATCTTGTTATGTACCAAAGTTAGATACGAAGATTCCATAAGTGGGTATGTTTATGTGTTATCTACTCAAAAGTCAGAACCACAAGATTTTGGAGAAAAAGGTGTTCAAATTTATTGCTGCTGCTATGGAAAGTAGAAGTGTATATTGCAAAATTGGGTTTCATTTTTCCTCTTATTAAAACTAACGCTACTAAAATTACTGGAAATCGAACACATGAACTGAAACCAATAATTAAACGCCCACCTACGTAATCATCGAATCTAACTTCAGTCCAAAACTAAATGAAGAATAGGTACTGAATTATAGTTAATTTCGTGCAATAACTAATTGTTCCCAACTAGTTCGATAATTAACAACATCCATATTCAGTAGGTTCGAGTAGACATGCCTATAATTATATTAATTATAACGGGACACTGGCCTATAGACAAAATGATGAAAACATATAGATATAATTAAGTTTTATTTATAAATAGATGTAGGTATGATTTGATTTTTGTATACTTACAGGTTGGTCCAAAACTATTATGCCAATTATTTTTACTCAGTTTTTAGGGTTCACAAAGGGTAAAAACGGAACCCTATTACTAAGACCCCGCTGTCCGTCTGTCCGTCCGTCACCAGGCTGTATCTCATGAACCGTGATAGCTAGACAGTTGAAATTTTCACAGATGATGTATTTATGTTGCCGCTATAACAACAAATACTAAAAAGTACGGAACCCTCGGTGCGCGAGTCCGACTCGCACTTGGCCGGTTTTTTTTTCTTTAGCAAACGTTTGCGTTTGTGTATCAAAGCTAAAAGAGAATATTTTGATGATAATACGTTTTGTTTTAGTAACATGACTGTAGTTCGCCTGTAAAATGACTGTAGCCTATAAGACAGCAGTTCGCCCGATATTACTGTACGGATCGGAATGCTGGACAGTGTAAAGAAGACACACGAGCAAAAAGCCCACGTAAACGAAATGAAGATGCTGCGGTTGGCGGGAGGGGTGACCAGGATGGACAGGGTGCGCAACGAGCACATACTGGGTAGTTTTAAGGTCGCGCCTATCACAGACAAAATGACGGAGTCCCGCCTTAGATGGTATGGCCATGTAATGAGACGCAGTGAAGACCATGTGGTAAAAATCGCTCTAAACTTACCAGAACGTAAGAAAGGTATCGGCCGCCCGCCATTGACCTGGTGGTCTAACATAGAGAGAGACCTCAAGAAAACCCAATTGCCAAAACCGACAATCCAGGACCGACGGGCCTGGCGCAGAAATGTGAGGAGACCCGACCCCAGATAACGGGAGCAGGGACGGACAAAGAAGAACATGACTGTAGTTCTAATTTTTCATGACTTTGTTTGTAAAATACAGTAAAATACTTGTAAAAAATGTGTAAAAAATTCTTTGTCAACGTTTTTTTGCTAAGCTATCAATCGTCTAAATACCTCAAGTGCACGAAAATACCTTAATTTCTATTGTTAGCCCTCTCCAACATTTCTAGCTCACAGTTAAAACGCGTTCAGTTCTCGCTGTTTTCATTTCAATAAGGCTTTGTATACCCCCGCTCCTCGCCGCGGCTCACACCGCGACGACATTACAAAACCAACAATTTAAAAAGGTTTGAATCACGAACGAGATTTAGAGGAGTTACGACTTTTTGATTTTGTGCAAAAGTCTTTGCTTAGCTAGAATGAGTCGCGTTCGTAACGCGTTTGTGCTAAAGTCGATTGTATTTCGATGATAATAAAGTGTGATTTTGAGTGTGAATTTATGATAAGTTGCGAGGTATTGGATTTCAAGTGCTGTAAAAACAATACAGATTGATTTTCAAGTATAATTGAAAGCTGTACGTGAATCGAATCCTTTGCTTTTGTTTGGACGAACAAACTGGAAATTCCTATTGAAAATATTTTAATTCACATTCACAGCTGGCGGGTATTCCATTAAAGTTAGGGATAGTCTGGAAATAAAGATCAGTTATAAACGCTATTAAACTTTACAAATTATTTCCCACTTCATTTTATGTATATAAAACAGATGTGCATACACCGGTCTCCTGACCTGTAATAATACGAGCAAAGAATTAATTTATTCAGCGACTTTTAAAAATAACCTGTATTTTGATTTTAAACACACTTTAAAGTTTATTCTAAGACGCAATGTCTTGCGAATTTTGTAATGTATAAAGCGTGATAAAAAACTTCAATTACACTGATGGCAACGTACATTGAAGAAAATATTAAATTTGTATCAAAATACGAACTCTAAACTCTTCATAAGTTTTAAAAGTCGGTGAACAAATGTGTCGTTTTCAAGCAAAAGGTATCACATTGTCGCTTGCCATTAGGACTCACTGACAGGTTTTTCGTATAAAGATACAAGCAATTTTCGTCCTTATGGTAAGCGACAATGTGGTACCTTTTGATTGAAAACGTCACAAATATTGGTCAGTTTGAGGAGTACAGCCTAGTTTAATTATTTTCTCGTATTACAGGACACACCCGGTGTAATTAGGATTTCAAAATTATGAATCTTTGATATTATAAAAACGATTTGAAGAGACTAACACTCGGGGAAGGATATATTTATATTTGTAGGACTGTTTTGTCACAGGAATCTTAAGAGGATAGGGGAGTGGTAACTTCCCCATATAGAGGGGATCACACTTTAACAATCAAATCTGGATTTGATATTGATATAGCTCATCTCGTTCAGATCAAATCTTTTTCTTGTTCCTGAGTCTTTGGTGTTTTCTATAATTTATATAATTATACACGTTGTCTAAGTGCCCATAACACAAGCTTTATTGAACTTACTGTGGGGCTTTATCAAGTTATGTAATAACGTCATATAATAATAACAATTAAAATAAAACGCCTACCAAACGAACTAACCACTTAACTTTCTCACAAAACTTTTACTACGCTTTACGATTTTTTCCCAGTAAGTAATTAAAACATGTGCAGTAATTCATTTTATTCCGCTCCAACTTTTTCGAAAACTTTGCGTTAAATTATTCTCATAATAACTTACCTTGCTGACAATAAATATACCGTATTTCATAGTAATAAAGTCTATATATTTACTTAAATAAGTCGACGATGGAAATGCGGCTAATAATATCAAATTTGTAACCAAAAAGCGAAAGTACAAAACCGGCAAGAAACTTCCCAAATAAATAATGCTGTTCTTAAACATGCTTAAACATGTCAGCGGGACGCAATTAAGTATACAAGGCCCTTGGGGACTAAGTGATGAATACAATGGGACACAAGGACCTTTAATTTAGGCTGGATGTCCCGTCTAAGCATCACGATCGTCATCGAGCCTATTTTGCTATAAAAATTTGATAGAAGTTTTAGTTTAGTAAGTAAAATACTTTATTGTACAAAAAAATTAAAACCGAAAAAAAAAATTGCGTCATTATTATGATATGGTTTTATTGGTTTTAGTAAGAAAGAAAGAAAGAAAGAAAATAAATTTATTTTGCATGAAATATGGTACAAAAGGTGGTCAGACAATATTATACATAAGTATCACATATTTCACCAGCATCTGGCATGCAAAAAACTAAACTTACAACTAAAGCTAAGTTTAAACAATCATAGTCAAGGCCTATATTATAATTATCATGCACCTACCTCACTCAAAAGAAGTCATGTATTCCTCAACGGAATAGAAGGTTTTTTGTACGAGCCATGCTTTTAGTTTTATTTTAAACATTTTCAAAGGCAACTGCTTGATGTCATTATCCAGTCTATTATAAATAGTAGTAGTAGTAAACTCTTTATTGTACAAAAATACATATTAAAAATTACATGGTACAAATAATAAGATGTACAAAGGCGAAGGAAGGAGAAGGGAGGAGGGGAGGGGAAGTGTAAGGCCTGAGTGGACGCTCGAGTTGGGCGTGCAGCGGGGCGGGGCGTGCGGCGTGCATGTTAAACAAATGCAAACGTATAGGAGCGGCCTTAGTGCACGCTGCTCACATCACTTGTGAGCCCGACGCCACGCTGCGCGCCCCGCCGAACGCTCCGCTTCGAGCGTCCACTCAGGCCTTACACTAAGGGAGGTTGGTTTTCTTCTTACTATGATACGATCTTTATTGGTGCGCTTGAAAAGCTCTGAAAAGTGACCTTATGCTTTTTTTGGAACCATTTGTATTTATTGGCGCATATTTCTAAACCAATTTATTTTATTTCCGCCGGCATTTCTTCCTTGAAATCTGTTCAATTACTATTGATTTGATTTAAATGTTATACTACTACTATTGTAAATGTGATTTAATATGTGATTAATAGTAGGCCGTTGTGTTTCCTTGAAATCAGCTTTTGATCTTTTGTAAGATGATTCAAGGCCAATATTTCGTGTCTCAACATAGTTACTCAGACGGGACATCCAGCTTGTATTACAGGTTCTTGATGGGACCGAAATAGCCAGTGCGATGGCAATATTGTATGCCGTAACGCTTCGCTGAGCTTCCATGTGTTGAAATAGGTTGAATAGTCTTCGAGCTCTTTGTCCCTGTACGGGTATTTTGAGGGTACATAGCACTATGTCTTTTACAATAAGTACTATATATGTCTTTTAGAACGTATATAGAAGTTCTCATTTCAATTGAAAGCGTCTGTTATTTACTTTAACAAAGGTACATTGATAATTGCAAATAGGTTCCCTCAATCGCGGTAACTATTGTAGAAAATGAGGTTATGAAAGTTAACATATTTCCTGCAAACATTTTCGCTACGTTCGTAGCCGAGCGTTTTCCCGCTTTGTAGAGGAAAAAGACTACGAACAGAATACGCTCCATTCACTTCATTGCACATTGTTAAAAAAATATCTTGAATTTTATGGTAAAGAATGCAAGCAGCATGAAGTGTCAAATTATAGGCTTTCTAAATATTGGCACAGGGCGTGTCCATACGTCAAAAATCATTTGCGTTTCTATGTGTGAACGGCAAGTCTGTAGACGCGTGATGCGTCATTGTGTGAGTAAGTTGCTTAAAAACCGAACTGAGCGTACGCCAAAAGCTCGTCAATCCGCTGTCGCGGGGCGAAGTAATTCGAGTCGGCGCGGGGCGGTGCGTGGCCGTTCTGTATGATAATACTATTACTTATTCTGTGATGTTGGTGCACACTATGTGCACACAGTATTTTTTAATGGCACTCGATGGATGGTAAATAATTGACCGCGCAACGGAGTGTGAGCGAAGAAGCGTCTTCAGCTTGGGCTAAAATGCCTTCGTGTGTCCGGTTGTTCCTCTCTACAGGTCGCAGTTTGTATTAACCGATTCTGTGAGCAAGTACGATAATTATATGGATTTTATCGATTCAGGTTTTAGGTATTTTACAAAATGGCGGAGAAATGGGGGTTCGCCGTCTACAGCTCGCAGAACCACTTGTATTTTCTACATATTTGGGTTCGTCTTTGATGTCTCTAAAAATTTCCGCTCCGTGCATCCGTGACTGCTAGTGGACGCTCTAAGAAGCCTTTGAAGACTGTGTCCTCTAACCATAAAGCTGACCGTGTGCTACCTTAAAATCAATTCGCCCATAGCCAATATCTATCCAACAGTCTTAGAAAGCAATTTGAAGAAGTTACTCGTATTTAACCCCGGAACTGCAGTGATTGCACTTCGATTGATGCGTTGGTCTTTGATCACAAAGTTTGATCACGTTTCCCCTTTCACCTCCTTTTCACTCCCCTTTGGGAGGGGTGTCTGAACGTCTGAGAACATGCAATTAAACGAGTTATAAGTAGCCGTAAAATTTAGCTCGTTTCAAAACAAGGATTGTTATTTAGTTTTGAACTTTGTTTTGCGGCTAATAAAGTACATTTTTGTTTGAGATTTGAAAGGTCTGGAGAAGTATAAAAGTAATTAAAGTTTGAATTATGTTTTTAAAATACTAGACGGGAATCAGGTTTAATAAAACAAGTTGAAACAAAAATAACGAGACAAATCCAAAAGAAATTGTAATGTTTTATTAAATTAATATTTTATTTTAACAGCCGTTCGGTGAGTCTTAAGGTGATGTTCGGATATTGCCACCACTGTACAATCGGAGACATTCCCGGTGAACCATCTTAAAGGAAAAAATCGTTTAAACGTCAAGCGATATCATAAAATGGCAGTTAAAAATGTGTGCTGAAAAAAAAAGGTTAGCTTATTGCCGGTTGAAGTTTATTGCCGTCCATTGTTTTTGTGACGGCCGGCATTTGCCTACTAATATAAGGAATCCAAAATGCATCCTAATTAGTTATCTTTATAGGAAGGCGAAGCTTAGCCTAAACAACAACAACAACTCTGTCCTGATACCTATTGGTTGCTCATTACCTGTGTTTACCCTTTTCATTATTCCTACATAAAGAATCCTAAATGCATCGTAATTGGTTATCTCTGTGGGAGGCGGAGTGTTAGATTGACGCGACTTACTCTTCATTACGTGGTCACTCGCTAAGTTACTGTGATGGTAATGTGTAGGATCCATTATAATGGAAAGTAGAGAATCTTTTCATAGAGTTCTGTGAAGTTTTTGTTCATATCTAAATTATATTGCGTTTGTATTGTGGCTAACAAAGAGAGTGTATGAGGGATAGGTAGAAACGGGAGTTGGAAGGGGCAGACCTCGGCGGACTTTCTCTGATCAGATCGGGGAAATCCTGAAGAAAGCGAAGGCGAAGGGAAGCGAAAGAGGTATGTCAGGATCGTAGCAAGTGGAAATATCCGTGGTCTCTGCCTACCCCTCCGGGAAATAGGCGTGATTATATGTATGTATGTATGTATGTTTATTGTGTTTAAATCGCTATTGAATATTTTGACGGCCTCCTAGCCTAGTCGATAGTGAAGCAGAAATGCTTCGAGGCAGGGTCCCGGGTTCGAATCCTGGTGACAACATTTATTCGTGTGTGTTATCATTATCACAAATATTTGTTCGTAAGTTCTGTTATGTTTCCTATCTGTATAAGTATTAAAATCTTGTAATATATGAATCGCGGTGTCATAAAGGGCCCCGCGCTGCGCACTCTTTCCAAAGGTTCGGGACCCCATGGTCCCGAGATATGGAAAAGACATACGAATAATAAATAAATATTATAGGACATTATTATACCAATTGACTAAGTCCCACAGTAAGCTCAATAAGGCTTTTGTTGTGGGTACCTAGACAACGATATACCTACATAATATGTATATATCGTTGTCTTACACTAATTCCGTAAATATAAAATTGCCTTGTCCAGTCTAAAAGAAAACTGTACACTACTACAGCGGACATTACAATAAATTCTTCTGTTTTATTATTCCACTTCATTTCCTGCATTTTCTAGTTCTTATTCATGCCTTATTATGTATTCTAGTAGTTTTTCTTTTGGTCCTGAGTGCTTTATGCTGGACCCCTATTCAGAGCTTATACAAAGGGCATGACGTTTTGTTAATTAACAAGTCGAATCAATTAAATTAAGCTTATGCTTAACTTGACTTATATTGACCGGGATATAGACCGTGATTACCTTTTGTATTGTCTTTTGTATGTATATCTAGTGAAACTAACCGTGAATCATTCAAAACTCTTGTTTAACTTACCTTCCGCATACCTTAAGCATTTTCTGAATCATGAGGACTATAGACTTCAAAAGGAAAAAAAGTGTTGTGAGACATACTAACATTAAATAATTTCACGGTTTAGACTCACTTTTTTTACTCACTCGCGCGACATGTTTCGGAGAGCCTAGGTCGTCGTGAACGCTGCTCGTACTATTAGTGCTTGAGAAAGGAGACCTAGGCTCTCTGAAACATGTCGCGCAAGTGACTAAAACAAGTGAGTCTAAACCGTGAAATTATTTAATCTGCGGGCACTAGCAGGCGTATTCTGAATTTAATAACAGGTTATGAACAAGATCCGGATGAGTTATCGATCTGATCCGTCAGTATCAAAAGTGACGTCTTTGCTCGAAAAAATGTCACGCCTGTAGTTTTACAGATCTACCAAGATTTAGTTTTGAATGATTCACGGTTAGTTTCACTAGACTTATATTGAACCCAACAAGTGTGAATGCGACCGTTGATAACGTTGAAAGTGAACGCAGCCGACGCGCAAGAATGAGGGTAGACAGAGCGCTGTCTACACAACTTTGACACCCACCCGCTATCTTCAGTCACCCGTGAACATGATGCATGTAACTGCGTCGAAATATCGGGAGCTCACAAATAATACAAAAGGTAATCACGGTCTATATCCCGGTCAATATAAGTCTACCAAGATTTGTCCAAACGGCTGGGTCTAAACAGGGAATAGAAAATTTGCTGGCAGCTTTCTCGCTTATCGATGAATTGCGATTCAGCGAGTAAATTCTGCCAGCATCTAAGACTATAGGTATACACTGTGTGGCAACTTCAGAAATGCATTTTAAGTTTTATATTAGGTATTTTAATTTAGTTTGTGCAGGCTATTTATCAGAACTTTAGGGTGGCGTTTAAAGGATAGGGATTAAGAATCCCGTTCCGGCTCTTACCTGGTCCAGCAAATGTCACTTGCAATGCAACGCGTCAACGATTAGCTTTAGTTTATTTGACACTTTTGGACAAAGTGACAGCCGCCATCTTGATAGTATCCTCGTGATTAATTCCTTTGTTTTTGCTCATTAATATTGTTTAATGTGTAATATCGATAGCTTTATTATACAGTAATATAATGTGGTAGTGTGCAGTGAATGGAGAATTAATCTCAAAGCGTGTTTAACCACCATTTTGGAGTAAACGGCCGGTAGTCCACGTGCTTCTCGTAAGATCCAGCTATCGGTTTAACGAGACAACTACAACAACCACCGAACAACGTCGTGCTCTAAGAGCATTTGGTATTTCTACCTCTAACCGTGTCTGGCTAGAGCCCTAGAGGCCCATAATTTTATTGTTTACCGTACACTGGCTATGGCCGATGGCCGATATGTTTTAATCAAGAAATATTACTTCGATCCCGCGTGGATCCCACTTTGACGTTAGCGAAATCATCGACAGTATCGATGGAGCCATACTACCTGAAAAATTGATTGAAATAAGTACTTAGGTTTGTTACCTAAGTAACTTTTTAACATCTCTCATAGTGTATTTTTAAGTAGTGTACCTACAGATATAAATTAATATATTACTTAACGTGAAAACTATACATTCGTACATGTACGTTGAGTCCGACTGCCGTCTGGTACGTCGCTAAATGTAATATGAATGCTAGTGCTCTTTGCCCGGGATCGCGCATTTTGTATATTTAATCGTGTGTCGGCTCCAGACCGGGATAATGCATATAACACAGACTGTGCTTGCCAATGTAGGTCGTGATTGCTTATTTTATTTAGGTGCAAACTTTTCTACTCATTTCCTCGACGGTAAACGGTTAAGGAACAAATTGACATCACACACATAGAACAAGTAAACAAATTTAGATATTTAGGCAGCTTAATTACACAAGACTCCAGATGTACAGGGGAAATAGTATCAAGGATAGCAATGGCGAAAACAGCTTTCAACGCCAAAAAACATTTGCTTAAGGCTAGGATCGCTAAGAGTACAAAAAAACGCCTAATCAAGATATACATCTGGAGCATCGCTTTGTATGGGTGTGAGACGTGGACAATGCGGCAGAAAGATAGGAAGCGATTAGAGGCTTTTGAGATGTGGTTGTGGAGAAGAATGGAGAGAATAAGTTGGACGGAGAAAAAAACGAACGAGGAAGTGCTTCGAATTGTGGGAGAGAAGAGAAACCTGCTGAGAACTATAGAAAATAGACGAGGCAGAATGATAGGTCACTTGATAAGACACGACACTTTCTTTAACACTATATTAGAAGGCAAGATAGAAGCGAGAAGAGGCCGCGGAAAACCACGAGCAAGCTACACACAACAACTGAAAGCGAAAGCAAATGTCGTGTCTTACAGGGACCTAAAGAACCTGGCCGAGGACCAAATAAACTGGCGCATACTCCACCGACAAGAGCCATGCTCTTAAATTATAAATGAAAAAAAAACTGGAAGAGATCTCAAACAGGGATAAGTTTGCCTTTGTATTATTTAACTAACTCTGTAACGCGCGTGTTGCTTGTGTTTTACAATTTACAGTGCTTCGATATAATAATAAAAAAATAGTAATATGAATCGACTAAATTCGGACTAAGCTGAATTTGTATGGCATTTTCAATGACAAAGTATGGCAATTTCATTATCAATGAATGAAATAAACCTTTTAGATACAAAACTTCAATATCAGATGTTACTTTTGAATTTTCTTGTCAAATTTCATGTCGATTTTAGAATGAAGGCGTTACTTCGATTGTCTTGCCGTGGCTAAGGTTCGCGTTACTGTTAGGGCTACTTGCACCATCCCGCTAACCCGGGTTAACCGGTTAAACCCTTTTTTTTTCGCAGGGTATATACATTTACGTATCTCACCCCCGAGCTGCGAAGGCCCGTTGGGGATGGGGTGGTATGTGGGACTCGCTCCTCCGGTACTTCCTTTGTTCTAGTTCTAGTTCTAGTGTTCCCCATCTTCAGGATCTAGCTGCTCCCCGCGCGCCCTGGCGATAGCTAACCGGTTAAACCTGGAGTTACCATGGTTACCAGTACAATTTGACACTGGGTTAACGGTTTAAGCGCTTAACCCCGGGTTAGTGGAATAGTGCATGTGGTCTTAGAGGGAAGAATAGCTACTGACAATAGGTACTTTTTTCCACGAAGTAGACGTCGATCGCTTCAGCATAATATATTCTAGGTTTATAGGTTTCGCTTTTAAAAAAAATTTGTATCTATTGCAAATTTTGAAAAAAGGATAACCTATAAACCTAGTTTTTCATTGTGTCAATAACATACTAAAAAATCATGGAGAGTGGGAAATATTTGGAAGTGGAAATAGTTATTTGTTATACAAGGGTGCAAAGTTGTATTTTACCCGCGAGTGTGGAATTGAAACACGAGCAAGCGAAAGGATTCTATAGTTGAACCACGAGCGAAGCGAGTGGTTCTAAAATAGAATCCTGAGCGTAGCTAGTGTTTTAACACACGAGAAGTAAAATACATTTGCACCCGTGTGTAACACAAAACTTTTCCCCTCACTATAGCGAGGAAAGTGCAACATCCACAGGCGTTAGATCATCTTCATCAACTGGAATCACTAATTTTTTTAAGATATTATAACAAAAAACTCTGGAAATTCTGTACTTTTACGTGAGAAGTTTTTAAGTAAAATTTTTGGTGACAATGTTGACATTTCTGACGTATGAAATGTCAATGATGCGTTTTGAAATTGCATCGACTTAACTTGTGCGTTCAGAATTATATTTAACATAATTATTAAAAAACAAACGTTTATTATGGAAGGTTTATGACTTAAAATCATTAAATAAAGCTAAATCTGGTATTTTTTATTAGATTCTCAAACCATTTATTTAATGATAATTAATATCGAACGAACCATTATTATGAGCGTTTTACGTTTTGTTATCTGTCAAGCTACTTAAACACGCTCCATCCAAGGTCAAATTACTTTCCCCACTAGTGGATAAAATGCGTTTTTCCCCGCTTGTTTTAAAGGATAAAAGACGGCTTTCCGAGCTAGTGAGGGGAAAAATATTTTCTCTTTTTGTATGGAACAACGTCCTATACTTCCCTCTTAATATAAACTTTACGCATAAAGTGTTAAGCTCGTCAGACGGTCACATATTGCTCATCCTACAATATCCGGCTTCCGTCCCTTACAGGCAACGATATTACAATATGATTCTTTCCCGTTCCTATTGTGCGAGCATGGACAGCTTGTCACCAAACCATTATAATTTGATCTCAATATCTGTAAGAAGTGTACTTTAACATTTAAAACTTTCGCGTTTTGAACACATATTAAATCACATTTACAATCGGGTCTATCACTCCGTCTCCGTCTCCGCTGTATTGTCCTCCTCCTCCTTGCTTCGTTCTCCTCAGTGCTGAGGGTCGTGACCTCCTACGTGGAGCACATGATTCCGGGCAGATTTCCAGGCATTTCGATCCGTTGTATTGTAATTAATGCCAAATTTCCGGATGATGTAGGTACATTGCTCTCAGTAAATAAAATAAATTTAAAAAAGTTAGTTAATGTTTTTTGTGACAGACTTTTATTGATGACTGTACTTCGTCTCATTTGCATGTCTATCAAATGCTTCTCGAAATCTTTCTAATGACCCTAACCCGATGTGTTTTTGTTCTTCCATCGAGGAGTTCTTTTGGCTACCTTAAGACACCTGACAGAATCAGATCATTTATTTGCTTTCATGTATATACATGCAAATACAATTATACAATATACTCTAAAAGTAGTTACATGCTAAAATTGCTAATTCTAGGGTTATGTGTGTGAAATATGAAAAAGTCTCGCATATGACGGCTTTTATACTTAAATTCGTCACAGGTTCCAGCTGGCTGGCGCAGGCACTTCTATTTGCGTGTAAAATCAATTCGCAGATGTGGGTCACAAGGGGAGCCAGAGCTGTAGAGCCGGCATGGGATTGGAGGCCGAATGACGTCATTTTGATATCAAAACGTAAGTTCGAATTGACCTCTTGGTTGACTTTGATGTTAGGTTAGTATTCTTAATAAATTTGTATATATTTATATTGTTTATTTATGTAATTTATAAAGGTATTATAGTATATAAATATTACTAGTTTGCATATTGGCGTTAGTATTAGAATTTATATTTAGAACATTTTTTTTCGCATCGCACTGCACCCACCTTAACTAATTTCTGTTTGGCCCAGTGGTTGACTGGTAGAAAATGCCTCAAGGCATTAAGTCCGCCAATAATATATAAATAAATAAAATAGGTAACGCTTGCATTTATTTATTGCATGCTTTGCATGCATTACATTGCATTGTATGTTAATTTATTATTTATTAAAGCATATATGCGTCACCGTCATACAAAGTCCCTAGCCACGCCCCCTGGCAGTAAATGCGTTGTCAAGATTTAAAAAAATAAGTACACGATTCAAACCTCATCGCCGCTAAAATTCTGCATAAGAAAAAAAAAACAAAAAGATGTAGATGTGGCCACATTATCATACTCTTTATAAGGCACACTTAAGTCCCATTTAGACGGTTCAAGAACTTACAATATGCGATACCTACAGTCTACAGAGTACAATGAATGAGGGCTACCGTTGTGATCACCAGTTGGCGCCACTGTAGATGTAAGTCCAGAAAAACAGATCTCAAAATTCTTCTATGCTTATTTTTGTAAAATCAATACGTTCTAATATAAATAAAGGTATTTTAACGTCTAAATGTGTAATCTTTTCAACCTGTAAAATTTTGCTAATATTTAAGTTGGCACATTTTTTTAAACACTAACATTAATTGAGCGATGTCTATTGTTTACCATGATTAATCAAAGATGGACAAAGATTTACCATAGTTATGAATATGGAGTGAAAATTCACGATAAAAAAGCTTAAAACCCCCCAAACTTCTATGCATTTGACGAAATTAAACGCGGTAGCCCTCATACAGGTGATCCGTCTGCTCGTTTGCCTCCTGTATCATTAAAAAAAATACAGCCGAACAACCAAATACCGAAACGTAACGAAAAACGCATGCTAGTTCTTGAACCGTCTAAATGGGGCTTAAGTGTGCCTTATGAAGAGTGAAATAGCCAGAGAAACCAAAAGTAAAGAGTAAAAAATAGGGTTTCAAACGTGCCATTTTCAAATATGTGGGAACCCTATCCGTGGCCTACTAGGGCGGTCGCGGTCGGCCGAATATTAGCGCCGGGCAGTCTATTTGCCGCCCGGATAATTCCTTTCAATATCGACTAAATATGTATGTGTATATTAATAAGATTTTACTTACTCAAAATTAAATAGCCTACCCTGTCTGGTTGATTATAAATTTAACGACCGGTCTGGCCTAGTGGGTAGTGACCCTGCCTGCGAAGCCGATGGTCCTGGGTTCGAATCCCGGTAAGGGCATTTATTTGTGTGAGGAGCACAGATATTTGTTCCTGAGTCATGGGTGTTTTCTATGTATTTAAGTATTTATATATTATATATATCGTTGTCTGAGTACTCATAACGCAAGCTTCCTTGGGCTTACCGTGGGACTTAGTCAATCTGTGTAAGAATGTCCTATAATAATATTTATATTTATAAAAAAATGTGCAAGTAAAAAATAGGGTTTCCAACATGTCATGTTACAAGCATTTCCAAATATGTGGTAATCGTCTTATCTTATTTTAATAACAGGAGCGCTAAATTGTAAATTGACTTGATAATTTCATGTTTACTTTTTTGCAGAATCCAGATGTGAAGAATTAAAAAATGGGGTTTCAAGCATGCTATTTTAAAGTACGTGGTAACCCTACAAGCGGTCGCGGTCGACCGAATATTAGCGCCGGGCGGTCTATTTGCTGCCTAAATTATTCCGGTGGGACGCGTTGCCGTCACTGCGTATATTAGCTAAAGCAGTTTACTCGTATAGCTACTCGCAATTTAGGGGATGGGGACGAATGAATGAAATTACGTACACAGGTGAAATTGTATGGAGATAAGAGTTGCAAAACGGTGCTGCTGGGGTGGTTCAGGCAATTCAGTTTTTAAAAATCATAGCGCTAGTTTTCAATAATACGATTGCCAAAATATTTTAATGCAATATTGAGGTGTTTTTCTTATAACTTTATCGAAATCGAAACCTGAACAACTTTCGCTCGATAGAAAACAATCACGAACATAGTTACCTAGTTCAAAAACGCACCATCAAAAATTTGTAACAATTTTTTCACAAAAAAAATTCACATAAAAATATGCTTCTAAACTTGATTGAACTCATCGATTACTTTCTTTTTGTTAAATAACCCCCTATTTGTCCCTACTTGTCGCACTGTGAGGGATTGCATTCCCCCATCACCCCATCAGTGTTGTTTTATTTTAAATCTAAGTTCGTTGTACATACTAACCCCTTAGTTTGTAAGTTCTACTAATAAAAATATGTGTCCTTGTGTTACACGTAATAAAAATATTCATTTATTCATTCATTCATTCCTTCATAACAATGATCCTGGGCACGCACTGCTGTCCATTCAGTGCTCAGAGTTACGTTCGGAGAAGGACCTGAACTGACTGTACCTTAACTTATTGACCTCGTCAATTCGGGGTATGTGGATTACAACATATAGGTATTCACCTCTGCTCCCGTACAACCTTATAATAATTCATAATTCGTTTAATTGTCTGTAGAACATGGGTATATACAATGATGGAACATAATGATTATGGAATCACCATGGTCTTGCCATTAGGCGTACAAACAGTCAACTTACCACTTACTACTACTTATGACATATAACATAAGTCATGCATATTACAATATAAGTTAACAAAAGCGGTCTCATATTTAATCATCATCATCATCATCATGTCAGCCGATAGACGTCCACTGCTGGACATAGGCCTCCCCCAAGGCTCGCCACTCCGACCGATCCTGTGCCGCTCGCAACCACCGAATTCCCGCGACCTTCACCAGGTCGTCGCTCCATCTCGTTGGAGGCCTATATACCGGCAGTTCGTCTTCAGGTACGCGGACGCCACTCCAGAACCATCCGGCCCCACCGGCCATCAGTTCCGCGAGCAATGTGCCCCGCCCACTGCCACTTAAGGTTTGCAATTCTGCGAGCTATGTCGGTGACCCTAGTTCTACTGCGGATATCATCATTTCTGACTCTATCACGCAGAGAAACCCCGAGCATAGCTCTCTCCATTGCCCTTCATATTTAATATTACGCGATAATGTTAAAGTTTGTCACAGAGGTACTCTTGAATGGAGTAGTAGGCTTTTTTTGATAAAAAGTCATGCAAAATTTTCTTAAAATGTTGTAAATTATTACAGTCTGATGGATTTTGGGAGTTTATTATATAATTTGGGTGCCATTCCATATATACTTTTGGAAAGTAAGGCCGTTTTGAATGGTTTTGCGTATATTTTTCCTTATGTGATAACTTCTGTTGCCGATTACTTCACGATGTCGTTTCGTCGTCACGAAATAGTCGATTCGAAAACAACTTCCCGGAATTCAGTTGACAATAGCTCTTAAAAGTTCGGAAATGTCCTACTTCTCTTCCTTTAAATAAACGGTGCTCAAATCGTGCCAAGTTTCATCCTAGCAGAAAGTACAAGGTTGGATTGAATCTCGACCTCGCCCGCTTATACAAGGCAATTTAAATTGTACGAGTTTGTACAATAATGGAGTAAAAAAGTCTTTTTAAATTAAATATTTTGAAAGCGGTGTTCGTGTGGGAAATAAAATGAGGTTTATTATGATAGGTAAACGAGTCTTTTATAAGGTTTTTTACTTACGATTCTTGCATGTCATGAGACTTTTTGACAATAATGAAATAAGGGGCCCACTGACTATCAGTCCGCCGGACGATATCGGTCTGTCAGTTAGAACAAAAATTTGACAGTTCCGAACAACTGACAGGCCGATATCGTCTGGCGGACTGATAGTCAGTGGGCTCCTTAAAATTCGTCTAAGGTGAGAAAATAGGATAATGAAATTACTGACAGAAGTTAATTTTTTTAACAAAATCTATATCTCACATGCAGTAAACGAAGACTTTTGTTTGTGTTAAATAAAGGCCTTCAAACCTTCGAGAAAAAAACGTAATACAATCTTAACACCATGGTTGCAACAAATAGTAATAGTAATAGTTTAAAAGGTGTAGTGACAATTAAACAAAAAAATAAAATAATATATCATAAACTATCGCCATGCATGTTCGCTTTTCGGATAGTATCTAAGTTTAAGTTTAGTTTTTTAAGTGCATAAATGCTTAAAATGTAAAAATGAGCGCTATCTCGCCAACAAACTGCAATCGCAGTTTGGCGAGGAATATAATTGTAAGAAAATTGTTGTGATGTACATTGAGATAAAAAAAAAAAAAAAAAAAAGATTATGATTAAAGGCCGCGACGCACTCGCAACCCCTCCGGTATATACACGGTGTTGCAGGTTTCCTTGAGGGTAATTTTTACGGTTCCGTAACCAAAGGGTAAACACGGGACCCTATTACTAAGACTCCGATGTCCGTCTCTGTCCGTCTGTTTGTCATCAGGCTGTATTTCATGAACCGTGATAGCTAGACAGTTGCAATTTTCACAGATGATGTATTTCTGTTGCCGCTATAACAACAAAAACTAAAAAGTACGAAACCCTTGTCCGGTTTTTTTTGCTTAGGTACTATCAGGGGACTCGTGTGCTTATACAGAAACACAGACAGACGACACAGAAATAAAATCGTTATGCTCTTTGTCATAAACATCATTTCTATTACACACTTTCTAACAAAAAGAGCTCTTTCCCACTTACGTCCAGTTTTTTGCGGGTACGTTTTTTTGCGGGTACGTTTTTTTGCGGGTACGTTTTTTTGCGGGATCTCGTTTTAGTAGTATACGTGCTATACAGCGTGACCTTAGCCATTGGACAAACCCTGAAATCCCACGTAGGGTTACTTCTCAGGAATGCTCTAACGTCAATATTTTTTTAATTAGAACAAAAGATAAAAAAATAAATTTCAAAACAAAAATTAATTCCAATGATCGACAACAAACAGAAACTTACTGTATTAATCATTGGCAGTGTTTTTGACAACTTGTTCGAAAATGTGCGGCAATGATGACATTTGTCAAAAGTCAGAATCTTATTCATGTCATAAATAAAAAAGATAATCAATAAGGTCGAAGAAGGTTTCATACTATTTATTACCTCAGGAGCTACTAACACATACAGGTTGCTCCAAAGTAAAAAATCGTAATTTGTTAATTTCTTCGTAACCGTTACACGGGTTATATTTCATATATTTATTCAGTATAACAATAAACATTGTGTTTGAATTTATATTATAATTAACTTAACCTTCCATCCTTCCATCTGCGGACTGCCCCGCGCCCCCCGCCCCCGCCCCATCAGCGCGTGCGCAACGAGCGACGAGGCGGGCGGCGCGGGCAGTGCACGACGAACAACCGCCGCGGACACTCGTGCCTGAGGATGGATTCCCAAAGAATCCGAAACATGTCGCCAAAAGCGACTAAAAATAATAGTGAGTAAAAACCGTACTGATAAATATTTTGAAATATGTCTCACGATAGTTTAAGTGCGATAACTTAACCTAATTAAAAAAATACATTAAATAGTTAAAATTAATTATGATACTAGGTATACTGATTCTAAATACCCTAATGCATATGTACATTTCGGCTTTGTCCAATGGCTACGGACAACCCTGTATAATAACGTTCACACGAGCATTCTCTTTGCGGGATACTGCACGCATAGAAAACTGGATCCTGCAGAAAACCGTACCCGCAAAACACTGGACGTAAGTGGACAGCTCTAAATGATTTGTATTTGTATTTGCGAGAATCTCGCACCGTGTAACTGGGTCTCCAAGCGACAGGCGCTCAGTGGCAGTAGCTATTAAATAAATACCTCATTAAGCCTTACGACACCCTAACGCGATTACTTAAAAGAAAATTTCCAATCATTATGATCCTGGCTCATATATTTAGGATTCCGTACCCAAAGGGTAAAAACGGGACCGTATTACTAAGACTCCGCTGTCCGTCTGTCTGTCCGTCTGTCACCAGGCTGTATCTCATGATCTGTGATAGCTAGACAGCTGAAATTTTCACAGATGTATTTCGGTTGCCGCTATAACAACAAATAAAAACAGAATAAAATAGAGATTTAAGTGGGGCCCCCATACAACAAACGTGATTTTTGACCGAAGTTAAGCAACGTCGGGCGGGGTTAGTACTTGGATGGGTGACCGTTTTTATAGTTAATGGTAAAGGGTTCCTCGTATGTGAGTCCGACTCGCACTTGGCCGGTTTTTTTATGAGATGCCTGTTAAAACTTGAGAAAATGATACTGTTTCCAGGGTATTTTTATATCTCGACCGGTATACGGCCTACCTGAGATAGTCATAATCATAATTCTATGAACGGCACAGAGGCTGGATTTTTATTATTGCCATATCCGTTTTGATGAGTAAATGTTTAACGTACAATGTATGACATGACACATAAGTTATAATATGTCACACTTTTGTGATAATTTTATTTTCTGTTAACAGAGTATAATTACCCAATGTGGATATGGCACAGCATTTTGGAAAAATAAGTTTTTTTTTAAACCGATTTGTGTCAATAATAGCATATTTTTGTTATTTTAGGAATCATTAAAAACTATTTTGCTCAAAAATTGATATGGCACAAACGTATTCTCAGCCGTCACGACAATAAGACGTTCCTCCCGTAGAATCAGCCGTAGCAGCGACTTACGTAACAGTCGGGACCGATAAATAGGTCGTATGGTTACGTAACAGTAGGCAACGATAAATAGGTCATTCGTGTATATTGGCGTGTCGATTGGTAAAAATAGTACTGCAGTTTTGCAACACCTATTTATTGGCTGAGTGTGCACTTAGCTCTCGCCTGGTGTTATGGGATCTTAAGATTGGATCTTTATTTTAAAGTCTGTCTAAGGCCCACTGTCACCATTGTCCCGGGGTTAACCGGTTACCATGGTACAATTTGCCACTGGGTTAACGGTTTAACTTAACCGGTTAACCCCGGGTTAGTGGGTTGGTGCAAGTGGCCCTAAACTAACAATGCACAGACTTTATTAAAAATAGAGTGACGTAGGTACCACCGTAAACTCTGAAATATGACGCAAAATAGGGTTGTTGGCACATGTTTAATTTTATAACTAAATCTAGTCAACTACTTGGTTGGAAACTTAAAAAAAAATGGGAATAAGTGTATGTAGCTTCAAATACCATAGTCAAAAAAATACAGCGAATTTTTTTCATACAAAACTTGTTGTTGCTCTATTTCGTTTGTTTTAAAAACTGGGGCTATATAAACTAATTTCAGACCTAGATATACCTCATGTCATTGTATGTGCAAAGTTTCATTACAATCCAACACGTAGTTTTAAAATGAGAGCGGATCTACTTTTGTATGGGAAGGTGCAATTCGGCCGAGCTTACCGGGGAATCTTAACCTCACTGTAGGCCACAGAACTTGCATGCAATTTTCATTACATTGCGGTATCTGATAAACATTTTGAATGCAGTTTACCTTAGTAGACGGCAATGTAACGTAAATTGCATGTAAGTTCTTGCTAATCTAAACCTCGCTTTAAGGGCAATCAGATCTATTCTAAGCCACCTAATATTGTCTAACTATAACAAGCCACAACAGAGAGAGAGCCGGTTTAGTAAAGTTCCGAGTTTTCCTTCTTCGATTAATCTGCTGAAACAAGACTATTACGA
Organism: Cydia strobilella; assembly: GCF_947568885.1. NCBI lineage: Eukaryota > Metazoa > Arthropoda > Insecta > Lepidoptera > Tortricidae > Cydia > Cydia strobilella. The sequence goes on along the minus strand of NC_086051.1, from coordinate 16,605,521 downwards.
CGCTTTCTTTCCTTTTCCTGCTACTCCGATCAACGAGGAATAAGTAATGGACTTATACTCATAATCTTCTCAGTCATTCACTGTCAAGAGTGCGGGTATTCCGCAAGCTATTGGGTACTCTCCAATAGCTTGCGGAATACCCGCACGGTGGAGGAGTGAGTGCCAACCCTTGCATTTCATTAAAATTTCACCACTGATAACGGGGTCTGGGTAAAACACATTAGCGTGCCTGACTGCATGGTGACAACCGATGTGACGGATTGAACTTTCTTATTGTGACAGTAATGCGGCGGCGAAGTCACACATTTTTATCCAGGACTATTCATCATCATCATCATCATCATCATGTCAGCCGATAGACGTCCACTGCTGGACATAGGCCTCCCCAAGGCTCGCCACTCCGACCGATCCTGTGCCGCTCGCAACCACCGAATTCCCGCGACCTTCACCCAGGACTATTATCTATGAAAAAACCTCATCAAAATCCGTTGCGTAGTTTTAAAGATCTAAGCATACATAGGGACAGACATCCATCCAGACATTTATACTAATGTAGTGATAGTACGAGTAATAGTGAAGGGCACAGCATGCAGTAATGTCGCAGAAGTTATGCAGCTGCTGTTACCATCCAAACATCACCTTACCTATACCAAGCATTGACGTGGTACAAAAAAACCGGCTAAGTGCGAGTCTGACTCGCGCACTAAGGGCTCCGTACCATTACGCACAAAACGGCAAAAAAATACGTTTATTGTATGGGAGCCCCACTTAAATATTTATTTTATTCTGTTTTAGTATTTGTCGTTATTGCGGTAACAGAAATACATTATCTGTGAAAATTACAACGATTTACTTATGACGGTTCATGAGATACAGCCTGGTGACAGACAGACAGATAGCGGAGTCTTAGTAATAAGGTCCCGTTTTTACCCTTTGGGTACGGAACCTTAAACCGCTACTATTTTTTTACTGGTAAAAATGTACCTCGATTTATTGGAGTAGGTACACGTTTATTCTTTCTCTTTCTTTACAAACGTGCCATTTGAGCAAGATGCAGTGATAAAGCGGGAGGGGGTCATTTGTCACAACGCTGCCGCCACGTCGACATAAATAGTATTTGTGTCGTTTCCAAGCAAAAGGTACCACATTGTCGTTTGCCATAAGGACGCACTGAAAGGTTTTTCGTATAAACATACAAGCAATTTTCTTCCTTATAGTAAGCGACAATGTGGTACCTTTTGATTGAAAAGGTCACATTTAGTGTTTACAAGATATTTAGGGATCGGCTATAGTACTAAAACATAGATGTATTATGTGAACGTTTACCAGTTTACCAGTACATTTTGACACTAGGTTAACAAGTTAAACCTGAAATTACCATGGTTACCAGTACAATTTGACACTAGGGTAACGGTTTAAACGGTTAACCCCGGGTTAGTGGGATGGTGCAAGTGGCGCTGAGTAATTTAACCTAAAATGGTTTTCTTAAACCCATTGCTAGCTGAGTATTTAGTTGTATCCGATGTAGTGTGTTTTCATCTACTCAAAGGTTAACTGGAAGAAATCCCTTAAAGGGATAAGTTCGCCTTTGTACTGCCTATCCTTTGTGTTTTGTACAATAAAAAAGAGTTTATACATACATACAAGTAAATATTTCGTCATTATTTTAAATGATAACTCAAAATAAAACTATGAAAACGGATTATATCGCGTATATTGAATTCGGTTTCATAGTTTTATTTCATGAGTAACTATTACGGTAACCGAAGACAATATTATAATCACTCAAAATTTAACACACAAATAAGGAAGAAGAATAAAAAAAAAAAAAAAAACAAAATTCAAAATTGTTTATTGCTTTCAAAAACTACAAATATTACAGTGGCTGGTATCTCCTTTTAATTTATTTACAAAATAACCTGTGCTAGGAGGCACCGCGAATGAATAAAGCGAAATAAATTTTTTTAATACAGTTGCTCAAAAAGTGGTACTTTTTGTGGCTGCGTAGCGTGCGAGAAGCTCAATTTCTCGAACTAGTGCTTTTTACTTTTTAGTTCCAAACTATACTTTCGAAACGCAGTTAAAATTGAATTTAGCTTGAGCAGGTACTGGGGCCTCACTCGTTACTCCTCGGTGTCGTTGACCAACCCGCGCCGGGCCCGCGGCGGCCGCGGCCGGGGCGCGCACGAGTATGAAGGTATCGCGGGCTGCGGCAGCTCAAGTATCGCGGGCTGTATAGGTACTTTTGGTTTTGGTTTGGTTTGGTGGTATGATTCTACTAATGATATATTAATTTATTATTTTTTCGCAATTGTATTAAAAAACGTCGTTTACAACACGTGTGAAATGTCTTTTTACACTAGTTGTAAAATGTACTATTACAACAACAAACAATCAAATCTTTAAGTTAAATCAAAGCTTCTCAAACATTATCCTACTTTTTAACGCCGTAACAGCTTGAATGCCGACCGGCGCCGATCGGCGGGACGAGATTTATGACGCGATAATGTTATTTGATGACGCTATTATTACTCACGCACCTGCTGACAATAACGCGGTAGAGATTTACGACTAACATTGTAATCTCATTTATTATACAACGGTCGAACGGAACCTTCAAAACGGATGATGGAGTCTTACTTAAATAAATTGGTTTGTATAAAGAGGTCATTAAAACATTCAATCCTATTTTCACTCTTCGAATTGGGGTAAATCCATACTAATATTATAAATGCGAAAGCTTTGGACTTTTGGACGACCGGTCTGGCCTAGTGAGTAGTGACCCTGCCTGTGAAGCCGATGGTCTTGGGTTCGAATCCCGGTAAGAGCATTTATTTGGGTGATGAACACAGATATTTGTTCCTGAGTCATGGATGTTTTCTATGTATTTAAGTATTTGTATAATTATTATATATATCGTTGTCTGAGTACCCACAACACAAGCCTTCTTGAGCTTACCGTGGTACTTAGTCAATTTGTGTAAGAATTTCCCTATAATATTTAATATTTATTTATTTACGTAATATTGTCTTCGGTTACCGCGATAGTTACTCATGAAATAAAACTATGAAAACGGATTATATCGCGTATATTGAATTTATAATACATCCCGACGTTTCGAACTCTTTACAGCGTTCGTGGTCAACGGGTGACTGACCACGAACGCTGTAAAGAGTTCGAAACGTCGGGATGTATTATAAATTCAATATACGCGATATAATCCGTTTTCATAGTTTTATTTTATTTATTTACGCTTAAACCGCTGAATCGATTTAGTTGAAATTTGGTATACAGGTAGTTTGAGTCCCGGGAAAGGACATAGGATACTTTTTGTCCCAGAACTCACCCCTCGAGGGGTGAAAAAGGGGGGTGAAAATTTGTATGGGGAATAAATAATTGGTGTGGGGATAGTTTGAGCTGTGGGGAAGGATATGAAATAATTTTTATCCCCGAAATCATCCCTTAAGGGTGTAAAAATGGGGTGGAAATTTATAGATTGGACCAATTTGGGGGTGAAAAAAAAGGATGAATTTAAAACAGATTTGTTTAAAAATTAAGCTACCCAAATTACTAATTCCACTCAGACAAAGTCGCGGGCAAAAGCTAGTTTCCAATAATCCTTTTTTAAAGGAGCTCTGCAACGTTTAAAGAATATAAATATGGTTCCAATTTCTAGGCGTACAAGGTTAGCTTAAAATGCTGTGCGTTGTCTCAGTTTATCTTAAAAGACTATTGTATTATTTAATCCATACTAATATTATAAATGCCAAGTGTGTTTGTCTGTCTGTCTGTTACCTCTTCACGGTTAAACCGCTGAATCGATTTAGTTGAAATTTGATATAGATATAGTTTGAGTCCCGGGAACGACAAAGGGTAGTTTTTACTTCCACCCCCTTAAAGGATGATTTAAGGGGGTGGAAAGGGGGGTAGAAGTTTGTATGGCAAATCGTTAAAAAGCAGATTGGATAAAAAATAAGCTACCCAAATTACTAACTCCACGCAGACGAAGTCGCGGGCAAAAGCTAGTATTTATATATAGGTTAGACGCATCTTACATATTATTACAGTGTTTTTCCAGTGTGACTCAAAATGAATCTCAAGTTATTTTGAGTCACACTCGAAAAACACTTGTAAACTCAACTTGTGACTCAAAAGAATAAAAACAGGCCAAGTGAGAGTCGGACTCGCCCACCGAGAGTTCCGTACTTTATAGTATTTATTGTTATAGCGGCAACAGAAATACATCATCTGTGAAAATTTCAACTGTCTAGCTAACCCGGTTCATGAGATACAGCCTGGTGACAGCCAGACAGACGGACAGACGGACAGCGGAGTCTTAGTAATAGGGTCCCGTTTTTACCCTTTGGGTACGGAACCTTAAAAAGTGTTTTAATTTTAAAGCTTCTGTGGAGAATTTTCTACATAATATAATCTCATAATTCTCGAGCTAACTCGAGTCGCACTACTGACACGTAAGTAGCTACTTTTACGGCAAAAAGACATAGCAGTGGTTTGATAAAACATCAAATTACCTTGTTTAAAGCTTTTCCACGGACAGTAGCTTGTTGCTCAAAGCTCTCACAATTAATTAAAGCAAATTTATGAGCTCACGAAACTCCCGGTGAGTTTTAGCAATTATAAGCTTTCGACGTTAACAGGTGCTTTTTAACACATTCATTATGAGGTGAAATCTTGCTTGAAATGAATAAATATTTGAGGATGTCCTCAAGCTTAAGATATCTATTAAATTCACAATAAAACGATCAGCGTAAAAATGGTTTAAAAGAAAAAAAAAACTGTCATAGGTATATTATCATCATCAGGAGGAGTAACTAAAATCGACAAAGTCCGGAATGAATATGTCCGTGGTAGCTTAAAAGTGGCCCCTATCCCCGAAAAACTAATAGAAAGTCGCTTAAGGTGGTATGGCCACGTAATGCGTAGAGACGAAGAACACGTGGTCAAAAAAGCTCTATGCCTCCCGGAACGTAAGAGAGGCCGCGGATGCCCTTTGCTGACATGGTGGACCAGCATGACCAAACTAGCTAATAAATTAAATTTACCCGACCCGACAACCCATGACAGGCAGTCTTGGCGCCGAAAAATTAGGAGAGCCGACCCCACCTAAAGTGGGATGGAGCAAAGAAAAAGAAGATTACAGACAAGCCAATACACCGAGAAATTAAACATTGCAGATTACACAGTGTGCAAACACATGAACTATATATAAGAGACAATGTAAGTGACATTAAACATAAGTGCTGGACAGCCTGTCATCCATCAACTCGCAGAACTTTAAATATTCACGGCACACAGTCGCCCATCTCCAAACAAACAAGTCACATTCAGGTGCCGATGTCAGGAGCGCATTGAGCAGCGTCAGCGCACGATAGAGCGGCGAATTCCTATGCGACACCGTGCGCGCCGCCACTTTTATTTCAAATCTTAAAATATTGAAACCTATGAACCCCATGAGCGGAATTATTATTAAACAAATGGTAGTTAAGGTTATATATATGTGCCATTTTCAACCAAAAGGGTACTTATTGTCGCTTGTCAGTAAGGCGCTATTTCAATATAGCTTCAATTAGAAATCAACCTTATCGACAAGCGACAATGTGGTACCTTTTGGTTGAAAACGTCAAATATTTTTGTCAACCCTCATTTTCAAACTGCAACTTTGATACCGTAAACCATACCAGTAAAGGATTCGTATAAGTGCCAGCACACACTGCTCGCCCTTAGAGTTGGTCAAAGGCGCCTAGCCTTTCAAAGATATCATACACCAGAGAATTTGGGACGGGTACCGCCGTGGCCGGGTGGTCTAGTGGTCAGGACGTTAGCCGCGTAGGCTAAAGACGCGGGTTCGATTCCCGCCTCGGCCACCAGTGGACTTAGTCACTTTTTCTTTAGTGTATTTTATCTATTTCAGTTTACAATTTATATATGTGTGACTACTTAAAAAAACACATCAAAAATATTTGATAAAATAATTTGATTTGTTCCCTAGTCGGATTGATAACGAGGTTTAGTCGTCACAATGGTTCACTTCAAACGTTGTCACGTCATACCTGAAACTTGGACAAACCGAACATCCCCTGCGGTGGTGACGTCACAAGTATGACGTCACCGAATCGATGGAGCTCGCGCCCGCGGGCTTCCAATAGCCGGGCTTTAGACGAATAAGGCCTTATGTAGATACAGGTTTTGTGATCAGTTGTAACATTACGCTATTGAGTGTGATTGTGGTTGTAGTACGCCTGAGTTTTAATAGATTTTGAAGTGTACGAGAATAGTTATTTGTGCAACAAGAGAGGAAAGTTGGTTTTTCTTGCGAGTGTTTATTTTGAGTCCCGAGAAAGCGAAAGGTTCTATAATTGAATCACGAGCGAAGCGAGTGATTCTAAGGTAGAATCTTGAGCGTAGCGAGGGACTCAAAAACACGAGATGTAAAATAACTTTGCTCTCGTGTTGCACACATAATTTTTCACCTCAGTAGTGAGAACATATTAAAGGTTAAACTGTATTTCGAATTACACAGAATAAACAGAAAAAAAAGTATTATAATATGTACGATACGATACGATACGATACGAGACGGGACGGGACCGGACCGGACCGGACCGGACCGAACCGTACCGGACCGGACCGGACCGTACCGTACCGTACCGTACCGTGCTGTGCCGTGCCGTGCCGTACCGTACCGTACCGTACCGTACCGTACCGTACCGTACCGTATCGTACCGTAGTATGAAGTTCATGGCCTTCACTAAATTAAAAAGCTACATTGTTTCACTCCCTGGCACTCCAGGGAGTGACGAAAGTAGGCTTGTTCGAGCTGCTGAGGTGAAAAATATATTGACCGTAGTAAAATAAATTGAATGTTTATTGCTTTGAATCACGTCGTCTTATTCAGGACATGCTATTTCTCCACAAATTTCTCCACTTCAAAATTGATTCCCCTAAAATACTGTCCCTTACATTTAATACCCCCCGGTTCAGGTCCTGTGCTCCAAAGACGTTTTCTCTACAAGTGTATAGAAATAATACTTCCTTTTACAACCCTATTGTAAGAATGTGCCGTTTGTACAATGATCTAAGCATAGCCAGATTCGAGATTTACAATCTTTCGGAAACCGGTTATGGAAGTTTTTTGCCATCAATTTACACCTTAACGTTAGGTTTCATTAATCTTAGTGTGTTTCAATCTCATTTTCCTTTAATGTATGTAGTTCTTTGCTTTATTTTCCCTCTCTTCTTTATGTGAATTATGTTTTGTGTCTAAAATGGTTTTATTGAGTTACTAGCGACCCGCCTCGGCTTCGCACGGGTAGTTCAACCAGTTTACACAAAACCTTTACAAATTATACATTTAAACCTTCCTATTGAATCACTCTATCTATTAAAAGAAATTGCATCAAAATCCGTTGCGTAGTTTTAAAGATCTAAGCATACATAGGGACAGACAGACAGCGGAAAGCGAATTTGTTTTATACTATGTAGTGATTAAGTTAGTTGTGTAGTAGGTGAAGATCTTGTGAGCTGATTCGCTAATAAAACTTAGAAATCTTGCAAAATAATGTGTAGTTTTATTGAATAGACATGTGACAAATAGAGAAAAATTGTGACGGTTAAATAGTTATTTGTGCAACAAGAGAGGAAAGTTGGTTTTTCTTGCGAGTGATTATTGTGAGTCCCGAGAAAGCGAAAGATTCTAAAGTAGAATCTTGAGCGTAGCGAGGGACTCAAAAACACGAGATGTAAAATAACTTTGCTCTCGTGTTGCACACATAATTTTTCACCTCAGTAGTGAGAACATTTTAAAGGCTAAAATGTATTTCGAATTACACAGAATAAACAGAACGACACGACACGACACGACACGACACGACACGACACGACACGACACGACACGACACGACACGACACGACCATACGATACCATACGACACCATACGATACCATACGCATAAGTGGCAGTTCATGGCCTCCACTAAATTAAAAAGCTACATTGTTTCACTCCCTGGAGTGAGGAAAGTAGTAGGATTGTTCGAGCTGCTGAGGTGAAAAATATAAAAAGTATACAAATAGGTATCCAAAAGAGGCCGTCATCTACAGTAGCCTTAGTATAGTTGTAGTTTTCGCTCTTTAATATGTATTTCATGATGTGCATACATGCTTTGAATAGAATGACATTTCCAACCAAAACCTCTACGGTACATAATTATTTCATGTAACAAATGTTATCTGTTTTGTGTGCCTAATAAATAAAATAAATTGACCAAAAGAAAAATGGCGGGATGACTTGGACGCATTCTACATGAAAAAATCTGCATGATAAATGACAACCGATAGAGCCGAATGGAGGAAACGAGGGGAAGAGGCCTTTATCCAGCAGTGGGCCACTAAATTAGACTAATACCCAAATAAAAAAACATTGTATGGGAAACTTTATGTTAATAATTCTGATTTTAACTGTTGGGATATTTATTAGGGTTTGATAGGAGAAATTCCAATTTATTGAATTGAATTGAATTGAAATTCTTTATTTCGAACTTGACGTCCATAGGGTTAGGTCATACAATAACTTAATTATTAATTTCTCTACGTGCATCTTGCATACTATTATAATCAAGCCACAGGGCGGACACGCTATACATCAAAAATCATTTGCGTTTCTATGTGTGAACGGCGCGTCTGTACACGCGGCATGTGTCATTGTGTAAGTTGCTTAAAAACAGTACTGAGCGGTCGGCAAAAGGTCCTCAATCTGGTGTCGCGGGGCGAGGTAATTCGAATCGGGGCGGGGCGGTGCGTGGCCGTTCTGTATGATAATACTATTAATTATTATGTGACCAAGCGCACGAAATATTTATACAACGACCTAAAAAATGATCGGATGATCAGCGCTGGAATATGACAGGATTATTGCTGAAATGAGATTTCGTGGAACTTTCTCCTTACCATAGAGTAACATATACTAGAGCGGTACTGTCATAGCAAATTTTGTAACCCCAGTAAATTCACTGCCATCTGTCGACACACTTTAAAACTAAAAATGAAGATTTATAAAAGTACGATAAAATGTATTTAAATATGGATAAATTATTTTTTTTATTTGCATTAATAATTTTTATGATTTTGACCCATGTTCTTTCACAGATATGCGTTAAAATTTTTTAATAACAAACGAAACCGTCAACGCCATCTATACGACAGTAGGCCAAAGCTAGTAGCGCCCTCTGAACGAGAATCAAATTTTCTTGATTTTCGAGGCACGTTTTGTCCTTAGACTGTTTCCATCTATTACGGAGTTATATCTATCTTTGTCCTTACTATGTTTTTCTAATATTGTGTTCGGATTGGGATACCCTCCTACAATTTAGGAGGGAATTAAATCTTCTCGAGTCAGAGGTGAAGGGTTAGAGCCGGCGTAGCTTTATCACGTATATCTTTACTTGAAAATAGTTGTATTGTATAACTAGCCTTATGAACCGATTTTGCATGTACAACCAGCCTTAAAGTTTATAGTCTATGATGGTTCATTATTTTTAGTATGTGGGTAGTTTTGCACTTTGTAGTTTTTCCTCAATCACCCGTTGAAAAGGGTACCCACTGTAAAGGGTTCGAAACGTCGGGATGTATTTATTATAAATTCAATATACGCGATATAATCCGTTTTCATAAGGTTTAGTTTATTTTATGTTTTTCTATTTTGTATAATTTTCTTTTCTATGTGTGTGCTTACGAACAAATCATTTCTATTGTATTCTTTCTATTCTAATGTCAAATAAATATCACCTTTAACTCATTCAAGTACAGTGCGACATAAAATAGTAGAAATTAAATAAAATGGAAATAAAAAAAATCCATACTAAATCGTTGCCATGTTGCATTTTACGTCAAAAATGTGACAGTTACGTAGCAAGTGGCGCCCTCAATAATTTTCTACAATTTCTTGTCGTACTATAAGTATACCCCTCCTACAAGGGCCTGACACTCTTTGATAGAGAAAGAGTCTTATTGTGATTCCTATAAGAGGAAAGAGAAAATAGTGCCATGCTTTTTCCTTATCACCGACCGGGTGGCATCATAGGTAGGTGGCGATGGAGAAATACCGAAATTTATAACAGTGAAAGAGAAAAAATCCTATGCTGCCCAAATTTTATATGAATATTCTTTCTCTTACCCCCGGTCGCTCGGTGGCGCGTCTATAACTACTTGTATATACTATGTCTATGCCCTCCTAGCTTCAGAGTTGCTGCATACATTACGTGTCTATGAAATCATACAAAAGTAAGTCGATTTTGGGCTTAATACCCCAGGCTTTAAGGTCCATTTTGTATCACTAGAGCGACATTGTATTGTGTTAAATGGAATCAATTGACCTATTTAAAGTTTCCAATGTTGTTAAGCAAGTTCTTGATCAAATGTCAAAGACAATGAAATGGATTGCAAGTTGGATTCATTTATAATTGAATGGAATCAAAGAGAATAGTGTATAGATGGTTATTGTCATAGTAAATTTTGTAGTCACAGTAAATTTACTGCCGACACAGGATTAAAACTAAAAATGAAAATGTATAAATAAATATATATTTAAATTATTTAAATAATTATATATATGGATTTAAGTTTTTTTTTTTTTAGAACGCCATATTGACACATACTTTGACCCATGTTCTTTCACTGATATGTGATAAATTCTTAAATATGAAACGGTGACGCCATCTGCATGAGGCCAAAGGTGTGGCGCCATCTATTCGAGCATAATTTTTTCTTGATTTTCCGAGGCACGTTTTTTCCTTAGACTTTACTTCCTATACGAAGTTACATATATCTTTAAATGGAATTGAATACAATGCGTTTATTTGTATAAAGGGTCGGCAATGCGCATGCAATATCTCTGTTGCACGCGTCCATAGGCTACTGCTTACCATCAGGCGGGCCGTGTGCTTGTTTGCCACCGACGTGGTATAAAAATAACTAATGTAACATTGATTTTGATACGACTTCACACATAGCTATAGTATATACATATACATGTATATAGTATATAGATGTATTTATAGACACGCGCCACCGAGCGACCGGGAGTACGAGAAAGAATATAAAAATGACAGCATTTTTACTGTCAGTGCGACAGATGCGGTAACAATAGTAACGCAGTTTATATAGTTGGTCACACCAAATTGTCAGTAAATAAGAAGAAAAAAACCGGCCAAGTGCGAGTCGGACTCGCCCACCGAGGGTTCCGTACTTGTATTTGTTGTTATAGCGGCAACAGAAATAAATCATCTGTGAAAATTTCAACTGTCTATCACGGTTCATGAGGTACAGCCTGGTGACAGACAGACAGACGATCAGACGGACACAGATGGACAGAATCTTAGTAATAGGGTCCCGTTTTTACCCTTTGGGTACGGTAGCCTAAAAAACTATACTCATCCTTTTCTTTTGGGTGCTAGTACCAGTGTAAGACAACGACAATATGATTCTCTACGAGTAGGTACGAAGTCGTTGCCCTATTGTATTTTATAAAATCACTTGAAAGTTCACAAACTTTACCCATTTATAATTTTCCATGTTCTCTCACACTTATATGCTATCAAATGAGTAAGAGCGAGACAGTATCACCAAATGATCATCTGGCGTATATAAATTCATCTCATAGTAACTGAGTTAAAAGTAAACGTTAAAACTCGTCCCGCTACAACTTTCATCTGAGGCAATCAGCGTGAGTGCTACGGGCTACGAGCGTAGCGGGGCTACGGCGTAGCTGTGATACGCGGGCTGTTAAGAGGATTCATGGCTTTGAAATAAGGGGGCGTGTTGAAAAATATTTAGAGATACAAGTATACAAGTGCAACCGCAATTTTTTTTCGTTTATAGTCCGAATGCTGTTTTTAAGTTTTTAATAAAATATAAAAAAAAATTTAACTGTTTATTTCTATAAAAAAAGCACATAATATTAAACTTAACTACTAATCTTAAATTTAAAAGATTTTTTGAGTTAAGTGGTCTTATCTTATATTAAATATTTCTACATATAATTTTTTTTTCTAGGTACAGGTCATATATTAAATTAAGCTATTTCGGTAGACTGGCCTCTTCTTATAATTGTCTCTGTCTCTCTTCTTTTAAGTGCTCAAGTCTCTCAAATGCTGTTTACGATACTGGGTCTACCAACTGTATGAATATGATGGTCGTTCTTGACTTGTCTACGTGACAGTGTGATAAAGCGGTATCCGTCACTTTCCGTCGCGCTCTGTTAAAAAGAGATGAATATTTTGTCATGTAGATAAAGCCATCCATAATAGACCTACCTGTAGGAGAGCGAGGCAGGTTACTGAGTATCAGGTTCTTTTAATGAAAACTAGATAAAGAGTTCTCACTTTTATTATAGATAATTTACGAGCGATTATTTATGCATGGGCAAAGTCGGAAACGCTCATCATCAAATGTATGCTTGTTTACCACCGGCTTGATTTTAAAAATCCGGGTAAAAAAGCGCAATATTACTGCCAAGAACATTAAATAATAGATACTTTTTTCAGGCAAAAGCCCAGCCAGGCCAGATTATGAACTAGGCTAGATGACAAATTTAATGGTAGCAATCGAACAGGTTTGTTTTTAGGATCAAATGTCTATATGGGACCCATTGCATTAAAGCACTACAAAAGTCAGAAATGATAGTCAAAGACCGACTATAGTCGTACTTCACTCGCGCAACGTTTCTAACAAATGATAAGTGAACGTGACGTCAAGGTCACTGAGAGCCCATCTTGAAGTATGGACAAAAAAAGAGAATTGCGTTTTTGTCGGTGAAATATTGCGTTTATGTATATAGTTTGCTGTACAATATATTTTTTTTGGATAAAATGTAAGGAATCGAATTGCACCCTTAATTTTTTCCTTTTCAGAAGTTAATAAAAACTAAAAAAAATTAAACTTTCAGGTCCTGTGTTTTTGTATTATTTCCATATATTATTTTTTTATCCACATTATTGTGATAAATTGCTCATTTGCTATCTATTTTACTAGATTTTGTTGTAAAATCCAACATTAGTCATCATCCCTATTTTGAAATAGAAACAAATTGAAAAATAAAATGAGCATGAGTCCTCTTAATACGCAGTGGGTGCTCCCGATACCTGCAAGTGGCACACGTACAGTGTTGCACTGACCTAGAAATGAACCTGAAATACCTAGATCCAGGCAAGCTATTTACGATACTGGGTCTGCCAGATGTAAGGGGAAGGTGGGGCAAGGTGGATTACAGTTTGATGTCCACTGACGATGATGAAGAAAGTGCAGGAATGTATGAAGCAGTATGTACTTTTGTCTCAGGCGATGCCACTGGGCACAATTATTGTTCCTTGGGTTCAGCAAGGCTGATCTAGCTCCGAGATCTTACCTTGGCTACCCCTCAAAAATAGGGGGAAGGGTCGGGTCCCCAAGTCCAATCTGTACTATATTTCAGTCTGTACTTAGCTAATAGGGCATTATATTTTATTTTCGTATAGTTAGGGACGAGAAATTCAGTTTTGAAATAGTCGTTTTACCTTTTCATACAAATAAAACTGATTTTTGCACAAAACATGAAAAGTAGGTAAGTATGTATCTTTCGTTACTATTGTTACCCTTAGAATCACAGTGTGGCATACAACACCTTACAATACCTTTGTTACAATACCTGCAATATTTATGCCAACAACATAAAATGCATCGGTGTCTTTCTAGACCTAGCGAAGGCCTTTGACACATTATCCAAACCAAGTCTCCTCCGTAAGCTAGAAATAATGGGAATTCGAGTCCCATGCGCATTACTATTAATTCCTGCTGTTATTTCTGTGTGACTTTTCTTTTTCTTTGTGCAATAAAGATTTTTTTTTATGTTTTATCTTATCTTTACCTATACGAGCGCGAAAAAATAATTTACAGTACATCTGGTGCTGTGGTGCTACATTACGACACCATGTGCTATTATGAGCACATTACGTATACGTCGAAAATTTAAAGGGCCATATATGTACTGTAAAACGTTGTACGATACACGTGGGAATAGGTAATTCGCAAAATTCGCTACTCGTTGAAAATTTCGCACTTGTATCGTAAATTAACTATTGACAATTTATACCCCTGTGGTCAGACAAGATAAACAAGGCAAAATGTAATGCTACAATATTGAGGTTACGAGCCTTTCCGGATGGTTTAATCTGAAGAATTTACGACGAAACTTTATGTGCGTATAAACGATTTGAGGTGCGTTGGGGTAAGTTTGAAAGGGTTTTTCAAGAGGGGTAAGATGAGAACGCTCGTAATGCTTCGGCATACGGACGATTTTTAGGATTCCGTACCCAAAGGGTAAAAACGGTCTATTACTAAGACTCCGCTGTCTGTCTGCCTATCTGTCTGTCCGTCTGTCACCAGTGTCTGTCTCATGAAACGTGATAGCAAGACAGTTGAAATTTTCACACATGAAGTATTTCTGTTGCCGCTATAACAACAAATACTAAAACCAGAATTAAATAAATATTTAAGTGGGGCTTCAATACAACAAACGTGATTTTTTGCCGTTTTTTGCGTATTACTAATTACGTAATAACTTGGCCGGTTTTTATACCACGTTGACGTTCGCTTACGTTACAATTCTTCAACTACTTAGTTTAACACAGAAATTTTGACAAAAATGAGTTAGTTGAGGCACGTGGTGGTGCTGCTACTATGTTTCACCTTTAGTTACATTTTATTTAACTTATACTACATTTTCATTTTCATTTTCATTTTCATTTTCTTGAAGCATTGAACAAAAAATAGTAAGTATTTTTCATTAGGGTAGGTTAGGTAGGCTATACATACTATGTTGTAGCTATTGTAAGCGAATTATGAAGATGATTGTAAGTATATAAAAAAGCGCTAACGAAAAACTAGAACAAAATCTAAAAAAAAATATTAAAATTTCTACCTGTTTTTTGTTAAATTTATATTAAAATTTCTACCCTCTTTTTATACACTCAACCGTCTATTTCGTTAAAAAGCTTCAAACTCGTATATACGTTAAAATCCCAACTTTTTCCGTGCGCTAATGGAATCAATTAAAATTCTGTTTGTAAGGATCTCCAGATCCGGAATTCCGGAGGCGAGCATGAAGTTTCGAGCGAGATATTATTAATTTATCATTGAGGGGTGTTTGCGTTACACTTACAACTCAATCAAAGGCGCCTGATTGGAGAATCGATCGGGAGTATGGACTATTGGTACAGTATGATATATTTTTAGAAGAGATAGGTACTGCAGGTGGTCTTAACCACATTTTAAAAAAACCAAACGGAATAAAACTATGAAAACGGATTATATCGCGTATATTTAATTAATACTGCATCCCGACGTTTCGAACCCTTTACAGCGTTCGTGGTCAACGGTTGGCAGAGGAAAAGCTACAAAGTGCAAAAATACCCACATACAATAGTTATTTATACGAGATGTATAAATAACTTTGCTCTCGTGTTGCACACATAATTTTTCACCTCAGTAGTAAGAACATATTAAAGGTTAAAGTGTATTTCGAATTACACAGATAATAATACAGAGAAATAACAAAAAAAAAATTGTAATAGAAGTATGAAGTGGCAGTTCATGGCCTTCACTAAATTAAAAAGCTACTTTGTTTCACTCCGGAGTGAGGAAAGTCAAATAGTACAAATGTCAATCACTGTCAATTTTAATAAACGTAAAATAATTATCTCTATACGATATGGATCAGATCTGTCAGTGTTAAAAGTGACGTTTTTGTTTAAAGAAAAATTTAAATTTGCGTGGCCTGATATTAATTTTAATGGAGGTTTGATTATTAAAATCAGAATCAGGCCGTACTGGTTTTTAAAGACGTTTCACGTCAAAAAAGTGACAAAGGTCTCCTGTGCCCAGCGGGCTTAGCACGGTAGAATTTTTATCGCCTATCACCATGTTTGTCACATTCTAACAAGTAGGTAATTGCGAAAGTGACAGGCATAGTGACAGGTGATAAAAATGGATCCATACTGACACCGCTGGGCTAGAATCGTAAAATGCGTTCTCTGCATTTGCGGTCGATCTCTAGACCACCCGAAAATAATATTTTCCTGATACTATAAACATTTATTTCATTATACACCATGAAATTAAATGAACCCAGATCAGGGGCCCGTTTATCAAATGTATTACAAGCTACAAGTTGTAATACAAGTAGAAGTCTCTTTCTAACAAAAGCTGTCAAAAAGGGACTTCCACTTGTATTACAAGCTACAAGCTTTTGATAAACGGGCCCCAGTGCAAGCTCTGTGGCAGGTTTGATTGAGACCGCGCCAATGTTTACCAAACTGTGGGAGGAAAAGGGGGTAGAGGGGGGAAGGGTCACTTGCGATGGACGAAGTATTGGTCTATTCTTGCATGTGCAAATGATTTACTGAATTTGGATCGAAATTGTTTTGGTAAGCGGAATTGGGATGATGATACATGTTGAATTTAATCATAAATTATAAATAATAGATAGAAAATGGGCAATTTATCACAATCAATTGTAAAGAAAAAAATATAAAAATTACAAACATTTTCCTATTATAAATTTACTCAAAGTTAGCAGATAATTCATTTTATTTTGTTTGATCAAAGTATAAGACTCACTCGGTTTAGTTCTAGCTCTAAGTATATTGTTTTACATGGTAGGTTTTATGAAATTGTACATTTTAACTTTAGGTTTAAATTGTGAAAGGAATAATTATTTAATTTATTTTTAATTTATAAAAAATACTAAATTTAAATTTCAAAATAAATGGTACCATTCGAATGATTACGTTTTAAATAAAAATAAATTTTATGGCTATATTTACATTCATAATATGCGTCACCGTCAAAACAAATTTTAAAAAAGAAATTGATTATATTGTTTATTTAAGAGTTTTGAATGGTTCACGGTTAGTTTCACTACAATACAATGCAAAAGGTAAATCACGGTCTATATCCCGGTCAATACTTATATTGTTTATTTATTTATTATTTCGCTACCACGAGCCGTGGCAGTACCGCGACTATATTTGAAACATAAGGCTTTACGTATTTAGATATTGTATTTCTTTAAATGTTTGATAAGTGCACGAGTACCGGTTTCCGTAGTTCTTGGCCATTTATTTAAGTTTCGGTAAAACATAAACATTAATTATTAAATTCAGTTGCGGCCCTGACATTCTAATTGAATTTGAATTACATTTGCTGTCGCTGAATGAAACCCTGGATTGTTATTCTTTGATAAACTTTCAGATAAGTGTGAATGACGCAGTTAATATTTAATCAGCTGTACTGAAATAGGATCAATGTTTTTACTTAGGCTCCGTACAAAATCGTGTTGCTGAATGTTTTACAAACGGATTAAGGAACTTTATATTGACAGTTACGCAGCGTACTACGTAGGCGAACAACACGGCAACGCGAAGCGGAGCGATGCGGCGCGAGGTGAATCAATCCTTTAATACCTATAGAAGTGTCCTACGTGGGCGATCTCGTTCTGAACGCGAAAGATATTGGCAAAATCGTCATTAATTTGATGGAAGCCGTTTTTAGGGTTCCGTACCCAGAGGGTAAAAACGGGACCCTATTACTAAGACTCCCCTGTCCGTCTGTCCGCCTGACTGTCCGTCTATCTGTCCATCTGTCTGTCACCAGGCTGTAACTCATGAACCGTGATAGCTAGACAGTTAAAAATTTCACAGATGATGTATTTCTATTGCCGCTATAACAACAAATACTAAAAACAGAATAAAATAAGTATTTAAGTGGGGCTCCCATACAACAAACGTGATTTTTTTTGCCGTTTTTTTGTGTAATGGTACGGAACCCTACGTGCAGGAGTCCGACTCGCACTTGGCCGGTTTTTTGTAGGCATATTAGCACATCACAAATTTTGGATTTTGCAGGCAAATTGCAGATATCCAAATGAGCTAAATTTTGAAAAACTTGAGTAAATTTTGCAAAAATTTAATATCATTAACTAGAATTTTACCATTCTTCTACACGACTGTTCCAAGAAAAACACTTATTTGTAATAATATTTTTACTAACGTGTAAACAGCGTGTAACAAGTGAATTGTATATTATAAAATTTATAAATGAATGTGTATCACTATTACTGAATAAACCGCAACGCAGGCTTCGTCTAAACAAGAAAAAATACGAAGCCTGTTGAGGATATCATCATTGGTATTTTTGGGACTGAAGAAATGATATGATATAATAATATGATATGATAACTTTATTAAGAGGCCGGTGTCGATTTTAGTCGCAAAAATGTAAAATTGATAGATTTAGTCGGTGAAATTGTACACCTATTGATACCTAATTGAAATAACAAGTACTGGTTTCTATTAGCACGTCTTCTTATCTTACCTTTTATCAGATCAATTTTTTGAAAACAGACACTAAATTAGTAATGTTTGCTTTTCTGATGGACGTTTAGGTAAACGCGCGTAAAGCATTGATTTTGTCGCTCTTATTTGTAAATTTCGTAAAGTTTGGACTGCTAAACATGGTAATTTTGTATTACACATATTCTGTACTTGACGTTTATCAGACAACATTTTTATTATTATGACTTTGAAGTAGTGTAAATGAAAGTTAGACGAAATCAATTTTCTCCAGAAATTACTTCAAAACAAGTGACAATATCTCTGAAAATCGACTTAATTTCAACGTAATTTTGATACTTAAATAATCTACAACATCTGCTGAAACTATTCTTATTCATCAATTTGTATAATTTACCACCATAATTTTTTTATGATTTTTAAAAAACTGCCTCTTCTTTTCATATTTTACCGGTGACGCACGCTCGCGACCTCATTATTAAAAGGCAAGATGAGAAGACGTGCTAATAGAAACCAATACTTGTTATTTAGATATTACGTAACAAAACGTGTATAATTTCAACGACTAAATCTATCAAATTTACTTTTTTGCTCCAAAATCGACTACGGCCTCTTAATATTGTAATCATTTGCTGGTTGCAAAACTGATTTCTGTTTGTGTCCACTTGAACAAGCCTGCGTCGCTGATCATAAACAACGGAATAATGATATCTAATAATGGCTAAGAGTTAACGGTCCAAACACCGTATTGAGACCTCAGTATTTTTATGAGCGCGTAATAACGCCTGTGCCCTCAGAAACGAGCGGTATTTTTATATGGGCCCGACCTTAATATTAATACCCTCATTCTTTCTTTCTGCTGACTCACTCCCGGTTCATCCTTAGAGGCATATTCTGATTGTAATAACGGGTTAATAATTTGATATGACCTGCTAGCTTGAGTTGCGTTCTAGCGCGCGACTCTATACATCTAGCGCGACTTAAAGTCTGGAAACGCGCACGAGAATGGAACTCATGCTAGCCGATCTGGAGTTGTTATGGGTTGCCAGTGTCAAAAGTGACGTTTACGGCTAAAAAATGTCACTTTTGACACCGACAGTTCATAGCCATAACAAATCCAAATCTGTTATTAAAATCGGAATATGTATCCTACTATGTAAGGTTTCATTTACATATAAAATTTCACAGGACCCTTTATGCTATAAAGGGTCTAGTGAAATATGATGAGAATTTACAACTGATATTAGAAAATAGGAGAATAACTGCTGGTTGAAAATAAAAGTTAAAAAAAGATCTTGCTATTAAACCCGAAAACAATCAAAATGTGTAAATAAATTATTCATACAAAACGCACGCGGGACATGCTTTTAATGGGTATAATTTTACTTGTGACGAAAAAGTTGCACAATATATGGTAGATACCGTAAAATGGGGTGAATAGAAACAAAACTGACATTCAAACCTCGATAACATCTTATTTTTACATATGCAAACTGAATGTTGTATACTACAAGTGTTCCGGACGTTTGTATTTCAGTTTTTATTTTATTTTGGGTAGTTCCATTTCATAACTTTGACGATAAACAGGAAATCCCACCTCACCCCGTAGTCCCTCGTAATTGGGGTCAGATATATTTTCATACAAAGGTGATTTTGGAAGATTGTTGGATCGATTTTTTTTATTATGAGTATTACTATAGCTCCATTTTAAATTAGAATACATTATTTTTGTAGCAGTAGCCTTAAAATCCCATCTCACCCCCCTTTCTGTACCTGCTTAAAATAATTATTGATAAGCATAAGCAACTTCTTGGGACTAACGAGCACAAAGATGTGTTTCATAGAAGAGTCTACAGAATTCAGGTGCCGCTGGTGCGCACTGTTTTTGATAAACGTTTCGAGCCTTACATATCAAGGTATATTTACAATGTCGCCATAAGATACTCTGATATCAAAGATAAATCCGTTTATGACGCTAAAGTACTTGTTAAGAAATGGCTAGCCAGTTTAACCTATGACGAGACAGAGAAAATTGTACAAATTAGAAATTACTAAAATATGAGATGCAAACAAACTGAATTTAATTATTTTTAGTTTACTTCCGATAGCTTGTAAATCTGTGTAGTTTTAGAATTTTTAGTCCTAGTTAAACTAACATTAAGTAAAATTGTCAACCGGTTATAACACTCTTTGTTACAACTACCTACTGTTTTTGGTCCCCGCGATACAGGCGCGCCTAGTGCGGGTACCAAAGTTAATCTTACACGAATTGTAAACTCTTAGTTAATAAATATTTTTCATTTTCATTTTTCATTTTCATTTCATACCTTCTCTCCCCATTCGTAACCCAACTCACACCGCGAACCCTACTCACCCCATTTTACGGTACTTCCCATTCCGCAAATTTATCATAAAAGAATTAAGATGTTTTTTCTAAAATACCTACTTCAAATTGGAAGAAAATTATTTCTGTTGTAACTGCTTACTTAGTAGATTGGTGTTTAAAATGGCCGTTCCGTTTGCCGACCGCCATCCCAACATTATTTATATTAAAGTCCGCTCTTTATTTCAATTTGCGTTTTAAAACAAGGAAATTGCTTTCAATATTGGTAAAGCTTCGAGCTGTGTGAGATGCATAAGAGCTAAATTCAATGATGCTACGTCTAGCTACTCAAGTGCAGTGAAAAGAGGTCATCTTCTGACAAATCTACCATAAATAGTCACTCTTTTTGACTTAAGGTGCAGTAAGTAGTAGTAGTAAATCACTTTATTGTACAAAAAAAAATGTAAATTGTAATTGTAAGTTCGTGGTCTTCTCTCACTCTCACTGAGCGTAAGCGCGAGCGAGATGAAAGTGAGTGCCCGGGAACGCGGATGTAAATTGTAATTGTAAGTTCGTGGTCTTCTCTCACTCTCACTGAGCGTAAGCGCGAGCGAGATGAAAGTGTGTGCCCGGGAACGCGGATTAGTTTTAATTTCTGTGTTTTAAAAATACAAAAAGTGATCGCTGTTCTCTCAAGCATAATGTTGCTTATTTTTAGAAACAATTTTCATATGAGCTTTTGAGCAAAATTTATAATACTTTTTTAAAATGCATTTTAGACCTATGTTCGAGATTTTTTTTTCTATTGAGCGTAAGTCAAAAACTAAATATTCGAATCGCTGAAGTCCCTAAAGAAAGGCCTCAAGATTGCTAATTAAATGTATGGCAGACGTACTGTGATCCAAAAAAGCGCTACGATTTTTTTTTAAATCCATTTTCTGAACCTACTACACTTTGTACTTTGCATGGGCTCTTTCTACCCCGCAGTACCCGTGTCACAGGGCGGACACGCTATACATCAAAATTCACTTGCGTTTCTATGTGTGAACGGCACGTCTGTACACGCGGCATGCGTCATAGTGTGAGTAAGTTGCTTAAAAATAGTACTGAGCGGCCGGCAAACGGCCGTCAATCTGCTGTCGCGGGGCGAGGCAATTCGAGTCGGGGCGGGGAGGTGCGTGGCCGTTCTGTATGATAATACTATTACTGTGCCCGTGTTATTTGCAGCAGCAGTGCAGTCGGCTAAAAAGTTGTGTTAAACCATGAAAAAAAATTACTCGACGTGTAGAACTCTTGAGCTTCTCGTACGTTTACTTAAATTTTCTCACCGCACAGCCCAGTTTAAACACGAACAAACCTAGTTACTTGTTGTAAATGGTCCAAATGTCAGTCCTCGTGGAATTATAAATTGCTGAGCGAGCGAGTGAAAGGGGGAAACTGGGGATAAAGGAGGAAGGGGGTTGTTTGCACAGATAATTGTCTCAAATCCCAGAGAGATCAGGGACACGTCATTTCTGAAATTGTTCAATCTTTTAAAAATATAAAAGAGATTTGGTTATTGAGTATTGAAGATGAAATAGGTTTGACTTTGAATTTGTTTGACATAGATGAGCTTGACTTTGAATTTTTTTGATATTAAAAGATAAAAGTCTGCCTTATTAGATTGGAACCCGTATATTTGAACAGCTGGGGCTCTTGTATTCTGTTATGTACCTTCTGAAATGGAAGAATATGATAAAAGCATACCGATTGCAAACTACAGGCATTCTTCGAAGAAGTATTTGTGGGTTCATTTAATCACCTCTATTATTTTCGTCCATTTTATTAGGAGTCTTAGCAATTAGATCACAGACATATATTCCGATGATGAATACGTAGTTTTAGTCACTTGCGCGACATGAATCAGAGAGCCAAGGTCTCCATTTTCAAGCGCTAACAGTGCATCTTGCGTTCACGATGGCCGCGCGTCACGTACTGCTGCACACCGCGCCGTGTAGCATAGTGTTAGTATGACTCACGACAGTTTAAATAAGATGATTTATTAAGAGAAACTTTGAATTGTGAACATTGTCCCTGGAGGATTTTAAGGTTCAATTAGTATGTTTATAGGAGAAAAAAACTATATGCTAATATGATTATTTAATATCACACTAGTGCGTATAAGCGTACGGTTCACCTACTGCATGATACTATTCCTTTAAAAATCTGTACTTAAAGAACCGTCTGTACCGTTTTATTAACCGTACCGTAGTCCCTTGAGAAAACCTCGGGATATAGAATTCACAGTGCGTCAAAGCAAAATGATAAGAAATAATCACATTAAAAGTTAGATCTCACAATCTCGCAATCAACCTGCATTGATAAAAGCACTCATTAATGCCAGCATCGTGACGAAAGTTGGCGCTCCGTAGCGTGATTTGGCGCTGCTTGGCGCTCTATGGCGCCGCTTGTTGGCATTGCGTTCCACGTGGATTAATTAAAACTTCATACCTGATTTCCTAGGACTGTCCAAACAGGGGAGATTAAACTTTATTATCAAAGCGGCAAGGCAATATCTACTGTAATATAAAGCTTGTCAGTAGTTTTGAAAGAGTAAACGAAAGTGAACTCTATGTTTAATGCAGTAAGGATGTTCTATATGTTATTTTTAAGTTGGTTGGTTGTTTATTAGTTGAGGTACAATGCGTGCAACTCGTGTATCTGTCGGAAGTTGGAGACTGTCCTAACTTCGCCGGACGCGTGGACATGTAAACAAGTTTGCTTTTAAATTTTACCTGGACTGCATGCATAGTAAATTAAAAATAAAATAAAAAGAGTGAAGATTCATTAGTTAACCAAGCTTTTCGTTGTTTTTGACAGATTTTTACTGAGGTGGTGAATAAATCGTGACACGGCGGCAGCGATCAAGAAAAAACAGCATATATATTATTTATATAGGTACCTATATTTTGTTTTTTTATTCCGGTGACTAAAATGACATTTCATGTGGTACTAAGAAATGTCATTTCATACACATGAAACGTCATTTTAGTCTACGGAATAAAAAAACAGACTTTAATGTAGGTGATCAATAGAACATAATAAAATTCTGTATTGATTTAATACAATGGGTCCTATTTGATCCTCAAAACAAACAGAATCGCCTGATACCATAAAAAATCTTGTCATGTAGCCTTTTCGTTCATTCAGGGATAAGGGACTTAAAACCAATCAAGCAATTCAGACACGTCCTTTGAGGACAGGCGGCCATTTTACCCTGATGACCAATTCCAACTTACATTTCGATATCAATATGATGTTATTTTGTTATCATTTCTGCGTGCACTTAGCTCGTGTTGTTTTGTACTTGACAATTGTATTGGCGCGAGCGACACGCACGGACGAATGATAACAGAATTACATCGTTTTTACATCAAATTGCAAGTTTGAATGGGCCTCCTGATGGAGATATAAATCCGTTATTGGTAATCTAGGACGTGACGTTCGTGTGTACACTGGGTTTACTAACCCTTTTTAGGGTTCCGTACCCAAAGGGTAAAAACGGGACCCTATTACTAAGACTCCTCTGTCTGTCTGTGTCTGTCTTGGCCATGTTTTTGATATTTGAAAAAAGGTGTGCCGAATTTGTTATTTGATAAGTAGACTTTATTCTAATAGGTGTTATTAAAGGTACCGTTCGGATACAGACTGCACCGCTGCCTACTAATAATTTTATGTGTAAATCTCAGAATATGATATTAGCCTTTTATTTAACTGTCGGATTTACAGATTTGTAATATCTAGGTTCTAGTCTTCTTCTCAATATTCCTTTTATATTTTGATGGTCATGAATACACGGACTTCACTTTGTTTTTTTTTTTATTAAAACATTGTGAATCGGTGTAGACTATATTAAGGTAAAGGACAGATGAAATGAGATTAATATTAAATCAATATAATGTTTACAAAATCCTACAAATTAAGTTAAAATATCTTAATATTTACCCAAATTAAGGATTATTCTTGTTACATTTTGAAGAACTCAAAGAGAGGGGATATTTATTTTATCTTCATTTTATTAAATTAATAACGATCAAAATTAATTAGCCGCGTAAGCTGAAGACGCGGGTTCGATTCCCGCCTCGGCCACCGGTGGACATGGCCACTTTTTCTTTAGATATCTATTTCAGTTTATAATTTGTGCCATTTTCAACCAAAAGGGTACTTTTTTTATATACTACGTCGGTGGCAAACAAACATACGGCCCGTCTGATGTTAAGCAGTCTCCGTAGCCTATGTACGCCTGCAACTCCAGAGGAGTTACATGCGCGTTGCCGACCCTAACACTCCTTCAAAAGGGTACTTATTGTCGGTTGTCAATAAGGCGCTATTTCCATATAGCTTCAATTTGAAATCAACCTTATCGACAAGCGACAATGTGGTACCTTTTGGTTGAAAACGTCACATTTATATATAGTAGTGTGACTACTTAAAAACACATCAAAATATTTCATAAAAATAATTTGGTTTGTTCCCTAGTTCAGTAACGGTTAAGCATTTTTCTGTTATATTTTATAAGTGTCAAAACAGATTTATTCTAATTTATAGGCTGAAATAATGATTATGCATTTAAGCGGAAATAATTGCTCGATAGGGTATTAAATTCATCTGAAATTATTATTATCATAGTACAGTTTTTATTGCGGAATAACTTTGTTTTCAATTTTATTATCTTTTTCCTCTTCGCATTTTTAATTTTTATGGTCTTGTGTATTGGCTGTTGAAAGGGTTCCATGGTGCCTTGAATTAAATAAGGGTCGGCTGGTTTTTTTCTGTTAATAGTGACAAAATGTTTCTGTTAAAATCTAAGTAGTTTCTAACTTTGAAAGCCCTTAAAAAAGCTTATAAAAAATCGGTTTTTTTTTTTCATATTGAAAAAAAATACCGACTCCAACAAAACTCGATTTTACGACAGGTGATTCCACCTCGAGACTACCCTTATAACCCTTACGACCATTCGGCACATCGGTCCGGCAATTCGGCATATCGCTGCCCGGAATTTTGACATTTTACGGCAGCAATGCAGTCGACAGCAATGTGGAGCCGCAATACTGCGGCAGTATTCATCATCATCATAGTATTAATCATATTCAGTATAACAATAAACATTGTGTTTTAATTTCTATTATAATTAACTACTAATACTTAATACTAATAAACTATTAATTAATACTTGTGCAGCCTGAATCCAAACGGTACCTTAAGTTCTAGTCCTACATATAGATCTCTTATCTTTAGCTAGTCCACTGATCTAAAATGGCCAGGTTGACTGGCTTGTTTGCCGTAAACATGACTGTGCATCGGGACCGGGAGGCTTGCACACAGACATTATTGAACTACTCGTAGACTCAGCAAGTGATCGTAATTCGCTTCTTTATTTATAGAAGACTAGCTTCTGCCCGCGCCTTCGTCTTCGTGTGAATGATGATGATTGATAATAAGTTTTTGACAAAAATTTCATTTTGTGGTACAAGCTTTTATTGCTGACTGTATTTTTCTTTCCACAGGCAACTAATACTCATCGAGATAATTCTAAAATTCCCTAAACACAATTAGGTTGCGTTATTTTATCACAGTTCCTATGGCCACCTCGTGTCTCCATCATCAGATCAGCTTATTTGCATTGTCCCGACTTACATATATGTAGGTATGCAAATTTTCAGCTTCATTGGAAGTTGGGCAGTGGGTTAAACTTGCAAGATTTAGGTACATTGCAAGATTAATAGCTTGTAAAAACTATCCTTTCTCAGGCCTTTAACTAACAGTACCAAATTTGATCTAAATCAGATCAGCGGTTTAAGACTTACATTCCAGGATTCCAGGATTTGATAATCACATCCTGATCCACCTAAGTATTTTTTTAAATAATATAATATTTTATTGTACATAAAGAGCACGTTACATAATAAACAAGAACACAAGGGTTTGTACAAATATGACATATGTATGGAGAGGTCAGACTTTATCCACCTAAGTATAAATTTTAAACAAAAAAAACTGTTCAAGTCTTCGGTATACAGGGAAATATTGATTCATCAATTAGATCCCGAGGAATTGGGAACCTACTCTCTCCTCTTCGAAACTACGGGAACACCGTTCACGAAAAGTCGGAGGCAATTTTAAAACTTAATCATACGCGATTAAGCCCCGTTTTCGTTAATGTGATATCGAGAAAGTTTAAATCAGTGAATTTTGAACCTCTTTCGAAAATTAGAAATCGATTATAAATCGACTCGCTAGGTTTTCATTGTGATTACATTGGCTTGCGTCATCTAGATCGGTTTCTGGTCTGTGATTGCATACGTTAAAACGTGCGCCTGTCACGGTCAGTCGTCTATCTAGGACATCTAGGTGGGCTATTCGAAATACCGTTTCACCGAGGACTTGTGGTAGTTATGGTTGTTTGTCTACTTGATGTCCGGCTATCTGAAATGACATCGAAATAAAAAAATTGTATGTGCTGTGACGTTATTGATTTTAGATAGTTACGTACGTAATCGATAACGATTATAATTATGTGACGGTTCACGGTAAAGGTATCTTATGACGGCCGGCCTTACGCTATTATTCGTTAATAATAACGTAAGTGCCGACCTAGAATCGTTACTCTCCAATACTGATGCGGTGCTTCGCGAGGTAAACGCTAAGCATTATGAGGTACCTTTATAGGTGGAATATAACATATTATTATGTCCTTATACATAAACGCGATATAAGCATCAATTAAGTATTTATTAATCGTTTGTCCTAATCTGTCATTTTGACTTCAACATGTATTGGCGAGAAGGCATAAACATAAATTAACTTATTGAAGCTTGTAAAGTTTTATGAATAATAGTCAATATAATACTTTAAAATATTATATATATATAATACAATAACAGGCTCTAATTTAAAATTATACAGCTCAAGTCCGTACGCCATGGCAATAAAAGTATACAACAGAATAGATAACACTATAAAAGCAGAACAATGTAACAAAACATTCTTGACTACACTTAAAACTTACTTGATTGACAAATGCTACTACACTCTAGAAGATTTTTTTACAGATCCGTCTGATTAGTAACACCACTATTTTTGTGCACTAATTTTAAATTTTAAATTTGGATAATACTGTAGATAAGGTTAAATTGAATCAAATTATTGACATATTGCACTCTAATATTAATCCTATTTCTAAAACATTTACATTCTTATTATTTTAATACTTATATAATTTGACATCACTTAATAATAATTATTTGCCCGTTTATTTCTGTATTTAATACACTGACAATTATCTGATTCAATTCGGCTTATATGTATAGAAACTACTAAATTGACCTACTTTTATATTATACATATAGATTTAAGATTAGATCCTAAGTATGCATGTAATATTGCTATGCCCCCACGGGGTCCATGTGGAACTACCAAGAATTTGTAATACCTATAAAACCATGGTTGCAATAAATAAATATGAAAAAATATGAAATAAAATCTCGCGTTTTGTACAACATATTTAATTACACAGACGGGTCTACCGCGTATTAATTTCATTGTTTTTAACCTTAATTTCCAACGTTTTAGCTGAGTTGCACCAGCTGTGGTCACGGAAAGACTGACGTCCCAGCAATATGTCAACGGAGATATAAATAAACAGCTGAACTACCCGAAATTAGTTTATAAAAATGTTCGGGGTAGACAAAGAAATTGCAACTACCCGTTAAAGTTTAATGTTTATTCTCGACGGCAGTTGTTTATATCGCGGTAGACCCGTTCGTGTAATTAAATAAGGGAGACATTCTTTAGCAATCAATATAGTAACATTAGTAACATTTTATAAAGTAAAAAACTGAACGTGGTTGTAACGTTTCTGGTACTATTACTTCATGTATTAAGAGCTCAAGCAACACAAAATATTTTTCAAATGAATAACTTTGGTAAAACGTTCGCATAAAAAACTATTAAATCAAAACACTTCTTTTGTTATATATTTGAGATAAGTTGCCAAGAACAAGGCAACTCGGCGCAAACAAGATAATGCGTGGTATAAATAAAAAACAAAGTTATTCCATACTAAGTTATCGAGCTACCCAACTCATGCAGTGTCATTGAATCAAAATATACTATTTTTAACTTTGATATTCTCACAAGAATAACTTTATCATAGCTCGGGAAAAATAATGTTACGTAAGTTACAAGAAAATTGAAAAATCCTTCTAACGCCCTTGACAACGCCACAAAAAAAGTTTGAATAAGTATTTTTTTTTACTTTTCTATTGGAATTAATCTCGACGAATACCATCCAGTTCATATATCATTGCGAGCATCTTGTTCGCATCCAATACCTACCTACTGTACAAAGCTCATATCTACATCAACGAACATTCAAAAATGCAGTGTCACAAAGAACACAATTTATAATGTCCCACCCGAGCCGTAAACATGCGCACTAACTGCCAAAATATTCATAACGCTCGTGATTGCATGTCCGATGCCGCGGTGCATTTGCCAACGTAACGTTGGGGCAGACGTTCAGGCGTGAAGCTTCGGCGTGACGCGTCCCATGAGTGGATGGAGGGACAAGTTAGCGGGGGAGGGAAGACGTGAAGCACGAAGCCACGTGGGTATTCAAAAATGATAAATATACTAAAATATTGTCTTCGGTTACCGCGATACCTAGTTACTCATGAAATAAAACTGTGAAAACATACATTCTGACATTCTGAGTATAATATGTTTTGAAAAGATGTGTCCCGCCGAGTTTGTTGCCGATCCCATATTGGGATACCCTCCTACAATTTAGGAGGGAATTAAATCTTCTCTAGTCCGAGGTGTAGGGTTGGAGCCCGCGTAGCTTTATCGCGTATATATATATATATTTACTTGAAAATAGTTGTATTGTATAACTAGCCCTATGAACCGATTTTGCATGTACAACCAGCCTTAAAGTTTAGAGTCTATGATGGTTCATAATTTTTTGTATGTGGGTATTTTTGCACGCTGTAGTTTTTACTCAGTCACCCGTTGACCACGAACGCTGTCGTCAGGATATATTATAAATTCAATATACGCGATATAATCCGTTTTCATAGTTTTATTTCAAAATATACTATAATTAAAGCATTAGTATGGCAAACTCAAACAATACCAAACGTTAACTTGGCTATTTTGTTACCATTTCTTTTAATGAGAAGCAAGTCAATCTCGAGAATTTAACATGGAATATCGAAAAAACTGTTATTATGAACCATCCTAAAAATAGCTAAGGAATGAGAAAAAAAACAATGCCGAGAGGTTTCACATGAAGTAGAATTTTGTCCATGAAGTGCCCCACTTTATAAAAAAGTATTTTAAGAGCAAGACGTCGAGAGCCAGAGCTAAGGCTTCCATTTCAGTTTAAGGAAAAACCTTGACTGTCTATTCTCTTCTACAGGTCGCATTTTTAACCGACTCAGAAAATTGTTCGGCAAGTTTAGTGTTTTGGAAAATTTTCGAAATGGCGGATTCGCAAAGTCTACATCTCAAAAAGACACTAGTTCATTTTACATTGTCGAGATAAAAAGACGTTTAGTCAGTTCGATTATTTTTATAGACGCGATACGACACAATAATTGAATAATTAAATTCTCAGTACACATCATTGCATGTTCCGATCCGGATCCCGGGTGCATTTGCATTCACGCACACTTTACAGGCGTAAAATGTGACATGCCCCACGGGGCATGGGTTTAATTTAGTAATAGTAAAAGGCATCATAGGCAACAATTTCTTCTTAAAGTGCAGTAAACGTGAGCGAGATGGAAGTGCGTGCCCGTAAGCGTGGATATCATGTTTTTTATAATGATTATTTTGCGTTTTATAACAAAATTTTCAATATTTACATTGCGTCTTGGAATAAACTTTAGTGTGATAAAAATCAAAAAACAACTTATTTTTAAAAGTCGCTGAACAAAATGTTGGCCAGTTTATGAAGTGCAGCCTACAGTTTAAACAGGTACAGGTTGTACAGGCTACACCCGGTATTTATAACTCATTGTGTGAGATAGATGTGAGTAAAATCAAATCAAAGGCATATTTTTTAAGGTCGAAAATTCGAACGCCGCTTCTTGTGCGGGTGACATAACTCGCACACGGCGACGACACTTATTAGGGTTGTCCCTAATTGGGTACGAACAATAATACTAATTCTGCTTAGTTCCGGCCGAATTACGAGAAAACACATAGATACACTTCAAATTACTGATAAGTTTGTTAATTAATGATAACTTTGTTTTCCGCTTACTGCTCCTACACTAGCTACTTTAGATTAGAAATTATTTAATTAAGGTAGGGCACTCAAGGTCTATTAACACATTGCTTATTATTACATCATTTTTGTATATGACTGTTTGTTGCCTAAATAAATTAAAAAAAAAAAAAAAAACATTTTGTTCCCTCTACTCTAGCAGTTTTAATGTATGTAGGTCCCTTATTCTATATAGTCCTCGGGTCTAATTATGTATTTTTAAATGTTTATTTGATGTACAAGAACGGGTCAAGATTGTACAGTTAGCATTAATAATAGCATATGAAAGAACGTGGCAAAAGCATTTGCTACCCTCGATTATTTTTTCAAATAGAAATATGTATTATATAGTTGGTTAAACCAAATTGTCAGTAAATAAGAACAAAAAAAAAACTATACCCATCCTTCTCATTATATGGGTGCTAGTACTAGTGTAAGACAAATAGTATGATTCTCTCTATCAATGTTGTTAAGCTGTCAGAAAGGTAGATATATTTGACGCACATTCTGATGCTGAATGGATATCTATTCTGAGAAAATCATTGTCACAAAACGGGATTCGTACTAAAGAGCCCACAATCTCCTTACGAGCTTTTTTTATTCGCATCGACAAAAAATATACTTAACCGCAAATTCCGAGCCCAAATCGTTTATCCCTCTACAACGTGCACGATCCGTGCGATCTCGTGCAATCCCGTGCAGACTCCGTGCCACGTCATTCGCAGCAATTGCCGCAGAATCGCGTTACCTGAGCCCCTATTCTATAAATCAGAGCGGTATCATTTAAACTATTTGAAGTGGATACTTTTTTACCGACTACAAAAAAGCATGCTGTAGATATAGTTGGTCAAACCAATTTGTCAGTCAGTAACAACCAGGAAAATTATACTCATCCCTTACTTTTGGGTGCTAGTACTAGTGTAAGACAAAGATAGTATGATTCTCTCTGTCTATGTTCGAAATGAGACAGTCCTTTGACAAACTATAGATATCTGTTTCGGATATGATACTGAACTGTCAGTGTCAAAAGTGACGTTTTTTGGTTGACACTGACAGATCAGTGTCTTATCGGAAACAGATCGAATAACTGAAACTCGAATTTGCCGGAAAGTAAATATTCTTTATTGCTCCAATAACAATACATTTTACATGTAAAATTTCAAAGAAATTGACGCTGCGCCTCACGTTAGTGTGTCAACTCGCGAACGCGAAGCGGCGCGGTGGGCCCACGGCGTTCTCGTTCGCAACGAGATCGCCCACGTAGTTTCTATAGGTATCAAAGGATTGATTCAGCCCGTACCGCATCGCGTTCGCGTGTTGTTCGCCTACGTAGTACGCTGCATAAGAAAGAAAATTAGAACTAGGTAACAAACAACAGGGCGATCTTATCGCTAAATTGCTTAAAATGGGCCAGCAAATTGCTTGAAGCGAGGCTATATACAGTGATTTTGTTACATTTGACCATACTCTGAGGGGTGAATATTTATGTAGGTCATACTGAATAATATTGTCTTCGGTTACCGCGATAGTTACTCATGAAATAAAACTATGAAAACGGATTATATTTATCGCGTATATTGAATTTATAATACATCCCGACGTTTCGAACTCTTTACAGCGTTCGTGCCAGTCACCCGTTGACCACGAACGCTGTAAAGAGTTCGAAACTTCGGTATGTATTATAAATTCAATATACGCGATATAATCCGTTTTCATAGTTTTATTTCATACTGAATAACTTTTACTATATGGCCAACACCGAAAACCCAAAAAAAATATGAGTTACCCTCTAGTCGCGCCTAAAGAAGTTTTACTTAAACGTGCGTATAATCTTTACGCGCGACTGAAGTAAAACTTCTTTGACGATGACGTTTATCGCTATGTTGGCACTTTGACGTGTGTCCTATTGTGCGTGTGTCACTACTGAGCGTTACTTCCGTCAGAAAAAAATCTGAGTTACCCTCTAGTCGCGCCTAAAGAAGTTTTACTTCAAAAACCTGATGTCTTGTCTAGTAAGTGCATTTCAAATTAAATATATGTCAATGTTTTATGTGGAACGGCAGATTTTTTTTTCGCGATTTCAGTGTTGGCTCCATGCTACGTATATAATTATTATTATTAACGGGCGGACTATATATATATATATATACGCTTGTTAACCACTGTCGCAATATGAAATAGAATTACAACTACAACGGTATTTTATAACTTTGTATCACCCGAATAACCCTATTTCACCTTGCTCCCTCGGCGGAAAGGGAGAGGCAAATTTTGTATTTTTGCGACAAATTGCAGCCGCGACGCGTCGACGCGATAAATGCAACGGTTGTGAGGCAGTTATATGATCAAGGAATATACCGTCAGCGGCTTTTTAGGGTTCATTTTTAGGGTTCCATAATCCATACCCAAAGGGTAAAAACGGGACCTTATTACTTAAGACTTCGCAGACGGACAGACGGACAGACGGACAGCGCGGAGTCTTAGGGATCCCGTTTTTACCCTTTGGATATGGAAACCTAAAAAGGTTACGGATGTAATTCAACCTTTTATATACTGTAGCGGTAGAGGAATATTGTGTGCTCATTCTTTGTTACTAAAAATATGTGTAGTTTGAATAAATAGCAGATACGAGTGGCTGATTGTTGAATGGAAGCCTCTGCATTCTGTGAGTAAACAGAACCGTGATTGCTGTGACAACATACAGCGGCACAGAATTTAGTTTTTGTTGACATTGTCATAAATATAGTTTCAATATAACTACACTACATAATCATAGGATGGGTATTTATAATAATATTCACAAAGGTTGGGTACGGTTAAAACCCCGGCTCGTACCAATAAGTTTTTCGGTTTTTTGTACGAAATATCATTTGATATTTACCAGTCGCTTTTCCGTGAAGGAAAACATCGTGAGGAAACCGGACTAATCCCAATAAGGTCTATAGTTTACCCTCTGGGTTGGAAGGTCAGATGGCAGTCGCTTTCGTAAAAACTAGTACCTACTCCAATTCTCGGAATTAGTTGCCAAGCAGACCCCCAGGCTCCCAGGAGCCGTGGCAAAAATGCCGGGATAACGCGAGGAAGATGATGATGAAAGGTTGGGTACGGTGATAGCTGTCATCTCCATACAATTTAGGTATAACAATGACATGAAAAATACATAGCAATATTCATAGACTGGTCACGCTAACTAATTTGTATAAACGTGGCAGTAAAGGTGACGTTCGGATGTCAACTGCAGTTTACTGCGCGGCATCTTATCAAGTGAATTGACAGATATATAGCGGCGGCAACATCGATGCCGCAAGAGTACCTAATAAAAAAAAAACTGTTTATTTATTTTTAAACACGAATCAGTACATGATTCACGGTTAGTTTCACTAGACTTATAAATAAATACATACATAATACTCATAAATAATACAAAAGGTAATCACGGTCTATATAAGTCTAGAATCAGTACATGTTTTAAGGTACTTAGGTGACATACCGAATTAGTTACTTACAGTTAGAAGCTTGTTTTCTTCATTGGGTCGAAAACGACCCAATGGCCATATATGGGTTAGGTGTTTACAATTATATAATTAGTCTTAAATGTATCATGACGGACCCCTCATCGGGTGAAGGCCTCCTCCAAGGACTTCCAAGTTTCCCTATTTAATGCAGTATATTTCCAGTTTATACCGACTATTTTCTTAATGTCATTCGCCCAGCGGCTATTTGGTTTGCCTTTACGACGTTCTCCTGTGGACCCCCTCCAGGTAGCTCGTAAGAACCAGCGAGAGTCGGACAGCCTGGCAACGTCTGCAGCCCATCTCCATTTTTGCGTTTTGGCATGCTTTAAAGCGTCTATTAGTTTTGTTACTGCTTTTATATTTATGTGAGGTATTTTTTGCACTCTTCTCATGTTTGTTAAGCTTCTTTCTATTGCTCTTTGACATGTGGTTATGCAATTACATACAGTAGGTAATAATCTGATCTCACACATGATCGCTTGCATGCGTCGTAAGCCGCAATAACTATAATCCTGGCTTACTCAGAATGGCGTCTGATTTCTGCAGGTATAGGTTCTAATATAGAAATGTGTGTAATGCATAGATATTCTCTAACAGACTCCGCGTCATGACGCGTTTAGACCTTCAAATAATAAGTGACGTTCGGATTGAGACTGACAAACAGACATGAATGAATCAATCAAATAAATATTTGCAAACATACAGCAAGAAGTTTTCTATAAAAAGCATCACGCGAAACTGAAGTGTCAGATGCCTCGGCCCAGACCCGGACTGTTCTAGCGTGCGTCATCCTTAAGGGGGGTTTCAGCATAGCGCATATTTCTGCGCGTATCGGTTTCGGCGGTACGAGCACGCTCGCTACTTTTCCCTACATTTGGTCTTTAAGAGCTTAACACGCGCGTTACTTTTCCCTACATTTGGTCTAGAGATTTTTCGCCTTCTGGCTCAGGGAACGGCCTTATTCGATTCTTTATCTCGTTCATTTGGCCTCATATTAAGCAAACTTGAGAAAGTTTTTAGTTATCTATCCAAGCCAACATACAGCCAATAGTCGCTAAAGTGTCATGTCCAATGCACCTCTAGCAAACAGTTACAGCGGTGGTTGATATGAGCAATTTCAAACCAAGTTTTATGTTCCTATTTTACAGAGCACGTTTGTAGCAAAGAGGAAAAGCAAAAACGCTCCATAACTTATCCAAAGTCGCATCTAGCTCAATACAATAAGTAGAAAACAACCATATTTTACAATGCATAAGGTTGACTTTTGAATCCTAAGTCGGAGAGAGATACGTTTTTAATGAAAGAGTATGTTCGGCAAGCCGAATTTACATTTTAGCAACGAAATATTTCTTAAAAATCGTTCCTCCTCCGTTATATTTGCATTTGTGAATATTTTTCGGGGTTACTGGTAAAATTGCTGTAAATTTTCTTGTCGCGCGGTATTGCTATCTTTCTACGACTGCATTGTGGTTTCAAGTTACAAGTAAAAAAATTATATATTTGTCGGCAAAATGAAATAAGATGATCTATTGACTAAATTGAGGCCAAGGTGCGCTTCAGACCAGATGGCGCCACCTAACGAAACTTCGGAGCGGTGCGGCGACAAGCAGTGGGGAGGCATAAAAACCGGTCCACTGCACCCGCGCCGGCATTCTGTTGCGAACCTCCGACGGATCGTTGTGCCTCTAGTGATTGACTTAGAATATTCCTAGTAAATTATTGTTGTTGTTAATGATTGAAAGTGATTAATGTGTCATTTGTTTTGATCAATATACCGCATATAAAAAAAGTGTTCCATTGTTTTACTTACTGCTGCTAAAATAGTCGTCTTACACGCCCACATGTCGGATCTTGAGCAACCCAAAGACCCTGACAACGGCACTAAGCCAACATATTAGTTAATGATTTATATATATTATTGTTACATGCTGACTTTTGTTATTCTTAATGAAGGCATCTATGGGCCATTTTGTTTACAGGATTATGGATATAATTAATGGGCTCATTTCTCTAACAAGTTTCTAAAGTAAAGCGCCATTCGGAAAAAGCATAAAACTTAGGAAAATAATAATAAATAGAAGCAACTTGTCAAGTGGATGCTTTCCAATTAATCAATATAGGTACACTACTACATAAATTTGTAATACAGGGTTGTGTTCAGACAAACAATAATGAGGTGATGACAGAAACACAATTTTATTAAAGATGATGTTCGGATGTCAACCGCAGCCATTGCCGTTGCGGCATCGGCCCGAGAACGCGTATCTCGCACAGGAACTCTCCCACCGTATATATATATCTCGTATTCGTTTGAAAATATAGGTTTTTAAAGACATGTCCTCAAATGGAGACAGCGGGCGTAAATGGGTCGTTGCAGCAGCTTTACAATAGTACTGCTGCTGAAGTCGCCGCCCGAATGTCATCTTGTTTGTTAGGTAATATGTAAAGTATTTTTTTCGAATACGTGTTTAAAATGGAAAGTCAAATGCAAACCACATTATATTTAACGATATACAACATCCGACCATCATCCCCGTGCTCTGAAAAGTTGCTGCAGTTAATTAAAAAGATACATTTTCATGGAAGAGTGCCCTCACAAAGATTAATTATAATTAATTGCCTTTATCTCGAAAAGCGAATAAAAATAACAAAGTGCTTCGCTTCCTGTGTTTGGTCGCTCGTATCGTTTGATGACGCCCCGTGGCAATAAAAAAGGCAATTGATGTTACGCTACCTGAGTATAATCCATTCATTTCGTTTCTCCTAAAGAAATATGGTTTATATTAGTGCTACACGACTGAAGTGGGTACTTAAAGCGCCTGTGAATTTTAGTGCGTGAATTTATCCAAAAATATTGTTAAAAAAATCTATAGCATTTTATCATCAATAACTTGTACGACAAATGAAGGTGCTCGAAAGCAGTACAAAGCAGCAGCGGTATTCAAGATACCTAAATATGTATTTTTGGCGATTGTGTTAAATTTACTAGCTTAGTAGCGTTTGCTGCTGAACAAATATTTTTCAAAAGAATGTCTATAACTACTAGCCCTTGCCCTTTTCCTGCAAAACTTTCCATCTCTGCAAAAAATTTCGAATATCGACTACGAAGCCGAAGAGCGTTTGATTGAGTAAACACCAACTATGACTTGAAATGAATGACTGACTTGAATTATGAATTATGAAATTTTTCGAACAGCAACTGTAAATACTATAGAAACCAGTAAGCACAAGCACCCTTGTGGTACACCACCGGTAAATAAATTAGCTTGACTTATCACTATCTACAGTAACACAGCACTCTTCGTCATCCTGTAATTAGTCGTTCGTAGTCTCATAAATCGTATTTTTTTGTGTATCGAAGTTTCTGAACATCTTCCAAAGAGCTTCGCGACAAACACTATCAAACGCCCTCTTAAGATCATTTCACTAAAATACTGATATTATGATGATACAATAGCGCACAGTAACAAAAGCAAGCTTATTAGCCTGCTACGGTAGTTTAAATTACCTTGCATAGACCGGACGAGGCTAAGTAACGTTCGAGGAAGCCAATCACAAGATGTGGATTATAAGACTTTTCGAATACTAACTGCGAAAGGCGAAGAGTATAAAACCCGCTAAGCACCCTTGTGGTGCACCACCGGTAAATATAGCTTGGGTTATCACTATCTATTCTGCAGTAACGCAGCACTTCATATTATCACGTAAAATTCTCATTAATCGTATTTTTATATGTATCCAAGCTTTCCGAACACCCTCCAAAGAGCTTCGCGACATACACTAGCAAACGCCTTTATAAGATCAACGCACCAAAATACTGATATGATGATGATACAATAGCGTACCAAAGCAAAAGGTTATTAGCCTCCTACGGTAGTTTAAATTGACTTGCATAGATCGGACGAGGCTAAGTAACGTTCAAGGAAGCCAATCGCAAGTTGGTGCGGATTGGCAAACTTAGTTTAACTGTCAAGTTTACTGGATGGTCCTGGAGGAATGACCGTATTCTATAAAGACATTGATAGTTAGATTTTAAAACAGAGGTGGTGATATACAGGGCTAAATTATCCATCTGCCCACAGCAGAATCGTTCATTAGCTAGGTAAGTTTCATATAAATCACAGAATTTTGTCAATAGCGTAAAATTATCCAAACTAAAGTCGATTACAACAACTACGGTCTACAAGCTCAATATGTAAATAAGTATGAATACCAATATTCATTTTGGTTCTTTTGGGGTTTTACTCCCATTCATAAAAATACAAGTCAGTTTTGAAACATAGTTTGGAGTGTTGGACTTTGGCACTTAAATTATCTAGTTGTACGGTACGCTGTATTGGAGGTCTTTCTCGAATACAACTAGCTAGTTTCATCTCTCCGGTCAATATTGCTGCTTCACTAAACGCTAGCTTAAGATAATACTCATCAAAACTGTTGGCTATGATCCCAAGTTTTAGTATTTGGTTAAGTTTCTTCGTAAACGTAACAAGGTAAAGTTAAAAGTCCGATAAGTAGCGGAGTTAGTTGGATCTCAGCTTTCTCACTAATCAAGTACCTTATAAGCAAACCAAAAGTTCTTTGAAAATAAGGGTTGACAAAAATACATACTTACCCTAAATACACTTTCAGTACATAACTTTTTATTAATTGTCATGAAATCATAAATAATTCCACTGTTAATTATATGTCGGAATTCATAGGTGTATTCAAACTTAGTATTTGGAATAAGTTTTAGTATCATTTTCATAATAAATTAAACTGACGAAACAGACTTTCACAAATATTTTTGTTTCTACAAATAATATATCTGTAATAACATTAACATGGCTTATTTGTTATTAGTATTTTACGAGAATTGGAATCGAACAACGTAATTCCCAATCCTCTAATATCGTACGTTATCGACCTAAGCCGCCATTTTAACCGAGTAAACCCTACAACCCACCGGGCGGGCGGCATTTGCGAATTGCGATTCAATGTAATAAGCGTTAGGTAAGTCTAGTTTGAGATACTTAACCCTGAAACCCCATTCTGATTTAACAACATGATATGGTTTTGATATTATTTTGACTCGACCTTGAAGATGGTTCACGGAAATTAGTGTGTAGCTACGAAACGAAGTGTCACATCAATTACCAAGACGGTCATCTAAATCGTATTGAAACCGTTTCCTAATGACAACACGATACCGAATATGCCCGTAGACGGAACCGCACTATTTTTGTTACAACTTGTATTCCTAATGTGGCATTTTTTGCCACGGCTCACTTGGGCAGCCTATGGTCGCTCTGCTTCCACAAAAATTTACACAAGTCGTAATTTTACAGATTGACCTTCAAACCCAGTGGATATGTCGCAGGCAAGTTGTACGAATCCGCCGTTTACAAACGGCGTCGTCAATTTACAAACGTTTTCACGTTTGTAAATCGGCGAAGGGAAATTGTAAATTGCCGAAGGCAAATTAATTGTTAGTGCGCTCAATAGTGTCAAAGTAAACATGATGGTTGTCTGAGGGTGACCATGGTTTGCTGTTTTATAAATTTATATTAACTTTTATACCACACCACCATACTCACGTGTGGGTCCACAGGTATTTTTTTACCCGTTGTCCCACGGTTCTAAGCAACGTTCGCCAGTGGGCCTATGAGTAATTTATTTTTACCATGGTTCCACCGCTGTTTCTTTTCCAAAAACATTTCCTTCACTTCTTAACTTAATTTCTGGGCGGTTTGCCCTTCGGGCATCTGAAGCTACCTAACGAATCTCTGTCTGTCTGTTACCTCTTCACGCTTAAACCACCGAACCGAAAAAGGTGAAATTTAATATACAACTTTGATGCCTGAGGAAGGACATAGGATAGTTTTTATCAATTCATCAGCCCACGCAAACCAAGTCGTGGGCTTTTGCCCGTATGTACATATTTGGAAAATTGTTTTATGGATTATATTTTCAAAATAACATCCGTCCCGTAAAAACAAATGAATTAACATCACCAAATCACCTCAACATACAAAATACAAATGGACTAACACCAACAAATACAAGTACATTAGTATATAGTTTACTCTTTATCCATTATTTTATTTAGTACGTAATCCTGAAACCTATCCAATCTTCAGGCTCAGAATCCTAACAGTCAAAATCATTTACTGGATTGAATTTTTCAGAGGCTCTTACGTGGGGGGTGGTGGGGGATCTCAGGATTTGGAGTTAACAGGCTTAGCGAGATTAGAAAAAATCTAATGTGAGAAGCGGAGACCTAGCTGTTTTGATGCGAGCGAATACGACTGCCGAACTCCCAATGGTTACTTTAAAATGAGCAGTACTAGATATCCCAATACAAATACAAATAACTTTATTTTGCACGAAATATTGTACAAAAGGTATCTGTCACAACTCACTTCGGTCTCCCCTACATAAGTAATATACGCAGTGAAGCTAAATATTTAAGTGTGCAAAAGATTGTGAGATGAAGGAATGTCGGAGCCTATTATTTTCTTATGACAAAAATGGTTGTTCAGAGGAAAACAGTCATTTTGATTATTAATGCTTGCAACTTTTATTCTACACCAAACTAAATTTTCGTTCTCTAAGAACAAATTAAATTATTTTCTATGAAAATATTTTTAATTTGTGATTTTTCAAGTAGACACACTACTATTTAAACTATAAACTGAAATAAATGTCATATATGAAGGAAAAAATAACCAAAGCCGGTGACCGGATAGCCGAGCGGTTCAGGCACCTGTCCGGTAAACGGGGTACGCTGGTTCGATTCCAGCTCTGGACACTGGAGGCTTTGGTAATTTTTTCCTTCGTATATGACATTTATTTCAGTAAATTTTCGTTATTATACATTAATTTATAACTTTTTAACCGCCTTCAAAAAAAGGAGGTTCTCAGTTTGACCCATATGTTTGTATATATGTATGTATGTATGTTTGTTCGCGATTATCTCCCGTTTGGCTGAACCGATTTTGACGCGGTTTTTAGAAAAATATTTGTTACATTCATGGAGAAGGTTTTAGTATACATAGAGCTGAGCTGATGCTGAACCCTGGCTCGCCAAACCAACAAAAACATTCTTTGCTGCCAAATAGAAAAAAAATACGAGAAGTAGTTAGTAGTGCAAGAACTTTTTATGCAAGTAAGTGCAGCGTTCTTCGTTGTCTAAAATTTTGGTTCTCTAACATTTTGGTTTGGCACCGCCTTCAAAACCTTAGTCATTACCCGGATGGTCATTAATTTGCTTATTACTTTTTGGCAGAAATTTGCTTTACGACGGGATAGGGACTGGACAAGGATAGTGGTGGGGTATATAAAAAATAATTTTGTGCTTTTGAGTGGGCTGGTTTTTTGAAGGCGGTTCCTTTTTTTTTTAAAGAATTGAACTTAAGTTACAGTTTATGAAATTAAATTGTTAAATAAAATAAAAATAGTTTTCACTTATTTTTTAAATTTATGTATTTATAACACTAATTTGATTACTAAATTTATACAACGCTTGTTTATCAAATCTAATAAAATAATTAAATACTAATTGGAACTCTGTCTTTTGTTTTCGAAAGATGAAAATTTAATAACTGCTTCTGAAACTTAGGCCTCACAGTCGTATATCTCAATTACAGAACCCTTACATGCCCTTTAACAGTCTTCTCAAGTCGTATCTCTATTTTAATTATAATTGAAAATTGAACCTAACCTGTACAGACATAAGGTTTAATTTAGGACTAGTGTTATAAAGAGATAAGCTATTTTAACAGTCAGTCGGGGTCTGCCACAAAATGCAGCAAAACATTAATCTTAGCTGCCTCGCGGCCTCAGGTCGTCGGTCTCTCGGGGCCTGAAAGGTCACGAGATCGTCAGACAGACGACGTAACCTTCAAGAGGTCATCTTTAATGGTTTCATAACAAGTGCTCGCGCCATTCGACATTGTAATTTTTTTTTAACATGTTTTTCATAAATTCTTTTGTATTATAATTTGTACCTAGTTTTTAGGGTTCCGTACGCAAAGGGTAAAAACGGGACCCTATTACTAAGACTCCGCTGTCCGTCTGTCTGTCCGTCTGTCCGTCTGTCACCAGGCTGTATCTCATGAACCGTGATAGCTAGACAGTTGAAATTTTCACAGATGGTGTATTTCTGTTGCCGCTATAACAACAAATACTAAAAACAGAATAAAATGAATATTTAAGGGGGGCTCCTATACAACAAACGTGATTTTTTGCCGTTTTTTGCGTCATGGTACGGAACCCTTCGTGCTCCGGTTTTTATTTAGAACATGACGATCATTAGGAGATACTCGTAATTAGCTACTCCCGAATTTTTGTTTTTGACATTTTGACATTTTTTCTATTTGATAATGTAATGTATATTATGTAATTAAATTGTATTTTTGAATTTATCAAATAATGTAAATTGTATGTACTGACGATCATAATATAAATTTGTGTAGATTAGTCTAAGATAATTTATATTGTAATATTATAGTATGAGAATAAATATCTAAATCTAAAAAAGTCTAAATCATTTCCATTTCGCTCGCGTGCATTAACTATACCCGAACAAAAGCCCCCCGTTTATTGTCGCGAAATGACAAGCTTAAGTTTCTAATTTACGCCATTAGAGGGCAGAAGCTACAACGCACAACGTAGCGTGCGTGAACTGTAAGAGGCAGCGCTGGTTTTAACGTGAAGTGTCAATGTCAAGTTTAAGTTTCCGATTTAGGCCACAAGGTGGCAGATAATCCAACGGGCACGGTCTCTATTGTACACGCGGCGTTACACATCGTACGGTCAAGGAACTGTAATATGATATACCTAGTCGCATTCATACTGAAGACCAATGTGACAAGATACGAAAAGGCACATACATCAAATGCTTTGACTGTATTTACAGGAAACTAGAAAGGAACACAACATATGGCGCGCCGCGCGAAACTTTCAACGGAACATACGGCCATCGTGCGGGTTTAACGTTTTATCTCAATGTCTCTGAAAGTATCCTATGTACGGTCCTATCGTGCGGGTTTAACGTTTTACTTCAATGTCTCTGAAAATGTCCTATGTGCGTCCCATCGTGCGGGTTTAACGTTTTATCTCAATGTCTCTGAAAGTATCCTATGTACGGTCCTATCGTGCGGGTTTAACGTTTTACTTCAATGTCTCTGAAAATGTCCTATGTGCGTCCCATCGTGCGGGTTTAACGTTTTACCTCAATGTCTCTGAAAGTATCTTATGAAAAACCGGCTAAAGAACTGGGTCAAAAATCCAGTCGAAACTTTTCATGATCTACTTATGCGAAGCACATAAACTGAAATAATATCTTGCAAAACGGCGAGACAAAACTGCCTAACTAGCTAACTACGCATAACAGACGTGACAAGGACGTAGTTTCATGATCTGTTATCGGACTTAAGTCGTTTAGGTTGTAAGTTAAATTTAGCTTCGTAGCATTGTATAAGTAGGTACAATAGACAGTAAGCTATCTTCGGTAGTATAGGAAAACTCTAATGCAACGTACGCCATCAACTGAAGACCAAAGCCGTATACACAAAAGTTAAGGTATAGTTAGTAACTTGTTGCATTTTCTTATATAGGCTTGCATAATATATATGTATGTTGCGCATAAAACGCCGGCTGTCAACGATATGCCAGGACCAAATGCTTACTTACTTCGGACACCTCTCACGTCGTTCTCCGGATAGCCTGGAAAGAGTAATAATGACGGGCAAAGTTGAAGGCACGAGACCTCAGGGCCCTCCTCCCACTAGATGGTGTGCTCAAATTACGGCACCTATGCAAACTAAAATTGCACGAGG
Organism: Cydia strobilella; assembly: GCF_947568885.1. Classification (NCBI taxonomy): domain Eukaryota; kingdom Metazoa; phylum Arthropoda; class Insecta; order Lepidoptera; family Tortricidae; genus Cydia; species Cydia strobilella. Next base: position 16,561,152 of record NC_086051.1, on the reverse strand, counting down.
CCATGCGCTTGGCGAGGAACAGAACCCTATGGAGGAACCTGGTCTTCAGCAGAAGGACATGATGTCACGATCCTCAGTATTGAGGGACCGACTGAAGAAGAAGAATATATATGTATGTGCTCTCATTTCAAACCGTAGGTAATATGATGCCGAATGGGTGTTTAATAATTATTCGGCTATCAACATGGCGCTTGATCCGGAAGTCCTTCCAAAAATATAAGGTTGTGTAAATATATTTTTGGAACGTTGACGTGTAAAGATGTTTGTGAACTCCACCGTACAGAGAATATTACCTTATCTTTCGTCAAAATTAACAAAATGGCGGCCTTATAAATGCTCTGTCACTTTATTTTGGCTAAACATTGTACTTTTACCATATCGCCGTTTTTGCACAGTTGTTTGCGGATCGACTACTTTATACAAACCTACTCTGCAGGCTATATCTCATTTCACATTCAGGCCGTCCGTTTCGGTCCATGGAGCGCTGTTTGTCCCCGAGACTAGTCGTGCGACTGACGTGCGACTAGCTGGCTTGCGATTAGCGTTGTTCGACTGACATCTGCTGTTTTCACAAGTAATCTCGTACAACAAAGCGCTAAAGCAAAGTACAGTCCAGTTAACAAATTTTTCTACAAGCCAATGTTCCAAAATTCATCAAATTCATTCATTCATTCTTTTACAATTATGGCTTCAGTCCAGTAGAACCATTTCGCCAGTATCAAGGGCTTAGAGCTTTAAATACGACTAAATTTGTACGGTTAGTACAAGACAGTGTGCGGTGATTTTATTATTTCTTGTAACGCGATAGCTGGACTTTACAAGAAACACGTGGGCTACCGGCCGTAGACTCCAAAAATGGTGGTTAAACGCGCTTCAAGATTAGTTCTTCATTCACTGCACACTACCACATTAGTTTACTGTATAATAAGCTAACAATATTACACTTTACACAATATTCATGAGCAAAAAACGAAGGAATTAATCACGAGGCTAACTATCAAGATGGCGCTCGAACCGGAAGTCCTTCCAAAAATATAAGGTCGTGTAAATATATTTTTGGAACGTTGACGTGTAAAGATGTTTGTGAACTCCACCGTACAAAGAATTTTAGGACATGGTAAGTAATTTCTATGCTCAATAGAAAATAATCATCTTCTGTGTTAATAGGATATACCTACCTACTTAAACCTGGGACATAGATACTTAAAGTATGGAATATGGAGCAAATACATAAGTGCACATTGTTTTTGTGCCTTGCCTACAATTTAGGGGTTTAAATCTTCTCGGGTCAGAGGTGTAGGGTTAGAGCCGGCTTAGCTTTATTTATTTTGACGTTCATAAGCGCATTGTAATAAGCCTACTTGGAAAATAAACTATTTTCATCTTATGCCTATCTTACTCAATTCTAAATACATACTTAGTTTAGTCCAGGGCCACTGATTAAAATTTAATCTAGGTCATAAGGCGGATAGGCCGATCTAGCAAATCTAAAGCTTATACCTATAAGTATACGTGCACATCAGGTTGACAATCGGGTCGCTAATTAGCGCGAGATCAAAGCGCCCGGCCTCTATTATTAAATCTCCTAGCAAACTTTAGACACACACCTCCTTGTCGAATGCAAAATTTCTGCGAATTAACTAAACGCATTTTGCGAAGGTAAAGATGAACTATGTTTGGGTGGCAATTTTGGGACTATTTATTTTGAAACTGTGTTTTTATTTTTATTATAGTGTGTACAGCGGCAGTTTTCCGATTTTAAATTCAAATAATTTTAAATTCAAATAATTTTCGAACGCGAAGTGCGAGGGAAGCGCGGGTGGATGTTCTAGTTTCGTGAATGATTGAATAGTGACAACTTAGAGGATATAAACCAAACGGAGCAGCCATTAACAGGCGTTCCCCTCTGTCGAAAACAGGCGGCCAATGGTCATACACAATGTATGGACTGACGTTTATCTAACATGGCTATTTTTACGTTAAGTATACATTTGACGTTCCCCTCTCCCGCAAAAAACGGCCGACTGTTTTGTAGAAAAATTTACAGACATGGCGTCTCCGTTTGGTTATATTTCCGTTTGGTTTGGTGGTAAGCGTTTTGGCATCTTAGCTGTAAGTTTGTGCATGTGACTAAATAAATAAAGAAATAAGAAATAAAGAATATCCTCTAAGAGTGACAATGAACGGAGTGCGTGAGATGCGCGTCAATCACCTAGAGGATCGTCAAGATCGTATCATAACCAGTTCAGACCCATAACAAATTGTTATATCTGAATCGGGCTCTTCGTATTTATATATTGGTGCCTATATATTGAGATTAAAGTCAGTGCAAAGCTCTATGAAGCGATGTGGCCCACATTTGGCACCGAAGCTTCAGACACTCAAATTTTATCTAGTTGTGGAGATCGCTGCCAAAGGGGCTTACCATATCCGGTTGACTGTAAATTGGGAAACTTTATTGAAATATGATTTGCATTTTTACTGTAAATATTTTTATCCGCCATGAAATGGAGACGGTATGTACAGTCGACATCAGATATATCGGAGCGGCCAAAGTGCTCACAAATATCTGAACACGCCTCTATTGTCAAGGCGCTAGGTGCGTGTTCAGATATTTTTGAGCACCTCGGCCGCTCCGATATATCTGATGGCGACTGTACGAGAGTTTATTGTGCATAATGACATTGCCACACATTTAATTATCCTTGAGGAACATATTCCCTAAGTGTTAATACAAGAAATATGTACCTTTACGATGTTTTTATTTGAATACGGGTTTAATTAGGTTAGGTTAGGATGAATATGACACGTTAATAAAATATAACGTTTAAACGTTAATTTCAATAATCATAAAAAACGAAATGAGTATTAGGTTAACAATCTTCTTCTCGCAATTTCCTAGCGGCTGCTAAATAAAAACAATGTGTATAAGAAGTATGGAAATGAGAATTCTAAATTTTAAAGGTCCCCGGCAAGCTCGGTTCTCCATACAAACGTTGTTATGCTCTCATTTTAAAACGAGTAGCTAGTTTGCTCTGAAACGTTGTACTTACTTACAATAGGATAAAGTATATCGAAGTCTGTAATTAGTTTATGTAGCTTCAGATACTATAGCTAAAAAAATACAGCGAATTTAAGTTTCTCATACAAAACTTGTTTTTGCTCTATTTCGTTTGTTTTATAAACTAGCTATATAAACATATTACAGACCTAGATATACCTCATGTCATTGTAAGTGCAAAGTTTCATTACAATCCAACACGTAGTTTTAAAATGAGAACGAAAATCCGTTTGTATGGTAAGGTGAAATTCGGCCGAGCTTGCGGGGACTTAAATGAATCTAACGTGTATGCGTGACTACTCTCTAAATTGCGAGACCCATATACCAAATGTCCGGACCTATGCACTCAGCAAATCATGACACTCACGACATCATATTACTTATCACTGTCGCATGTCGGACGTTTGTCAAATCGCAAGGATCTGTCGTACCCACGTCATGGCGTAGGTACAGGGCACACTGTTCGCAAATCGAGGAAAGTGGGACATTGGCTTATATCGCTATAAAAAAATCGCATTCGATAGCTAGGAGGATACAACCAAACGGAGACGCCACGTCTGTAATTTTCTGTACAAAAAAGTCTGTCGATTTTTGCGGGGGAGGGGAACGTCAAATGTATCGTAGCGTATAAGTTGCCATGTCAGATAAACGTCAGTCCATATATTGTGTATGACCATTGGCCGACTATTTTCGAAAGAGGGGAATGCCTGTTAATTACTCCTTTTCGTTATATCCTTCTAGTTCGATAAAAAAAAAAACTGTTTATTACATAACAGGTTAGGTACAAACATTCGTCTTAACTCAGTTACAATCTCTATATTTTGAGATTATTTTAACTAAGCTTAGCCTTATTATATGTGTTATTTATTTTAGTTAGTTAGTGCTTACATGTTATTTTATATTAGTTTTAACTTACATTAGTTAGTGTTAATCAGTGCTTTCTTAAGTGTATTCTTTGCTTTATCAGGATGTTTTTCTAACATTTCTACTACTTGTTTGGGTAAGCTCTTCAGGATTCTAGGTAGGTATATAAGCCAGAGCCTATTCCCATATTCATTGGTATTTTTTTTAGGTATTTTAAAGTATGGTTCATTGGTTAAGGTCCGGAGGTGGGATGGTCTCTTATACCTGTCCAGCTGCCCCAACAAATGTCTAGGGAGTGTGGATAGGGAATTGATTTGAAAAAAATATATATATATTACGTTGCAATATAAAAGGTGCGATATTAGCAATATCCCAGTTTTCTCTAGTTTGAGACCAGTGTGTGGCGTGCGACGTGTGAAGTGACGCCACGATGTCTAGTGTTGGTAGGGACTTGAATCTCTTGAGTCAAAATTTGGTGAAATCGACTCGTTTACGATTTGCACTCAAAAAAGTCCCGAATCTACTCTTTTCTTGAGTCTTTTTAAGCCCAACTCATCAGGACTGGAGCCTTCGAAAAAACTCCGTCTACAATTTTGTCGGTTTTATCTAAATTGGTTAAGTAATTTAAAGAGAATAAAGGGTTCTGAACGGTTTCTGTACCTAACTCGTGAAATTGATGTGAAAACAATACGCTTTGTTTTTTTTTTTGTAAAAAAATATGCGTTCTCTTAAAAGGACTCGAATCTCTACAAAAAACTCGGTTAAATAACAAAAATTTCGACTGAATTGAGAATCTGAAAAACTAAGTTGTGCGTTGTGACTTAATGTAGAGAAAATGTATGTCTCGCCATTTAGAGAAGTGAAATCACAATATAGGTAAAAACTAATAGTACATTGTGCAAAGAGGGGGTACGTGAAACGGCTAACCTGTACATCGATGTGCGGTTTTTTTATGCGAAAAACTTACTAGGCTCCCCGAAACATGTCGCGCGAGTGACTAAAAACAAGTGAGTCTAAACCGTAAAAGTATTTAATGTTAGTGTCTCACAACAGTTTTGAACTTTATAACTGTAGACCCGGAGTGAGGCCACATTTATGAATTAAACTAATGGTCTAGGTGTGAGTAAGGCGGAAAGCCAAATTATATTGTATAATAAGCAATTTTATACTTACTAGTGATGCGTTTTAATATTCTATTTGCCTGAGACTCATGGAAGTTTCGTACTTCAAATCAATTAGGTACCTCAAGATATTAGGATATGTATTTCATTGCATACCAAAATAAATACATAATTTTATTTTAGTTTAGTTTCTAATTTTTTTTTTTTTCATGTTTAAATTCAAATAGAAAATAATTTTTTTTTTAGGTATTAGTGTGGGCGTCAAGCCAAATGTGTTATGTATTTACTCCTAATTTTATGTTAATTTACACCTTTACATTTTACAGTTTTATGTTTTTCCTAATTTTATTGTGCAATTAAATCAAATTTATTTTATTATTTATTTTCTTCAATGTAATTAATTATTTATTCAAAATTATTTTAATGTTACATATTTTGCATGTCGAAGTGGACAAGCAGATCCCCCGTTATATTAGATAATTTAGCGCGGCGACTGCATACGTCACGGCCGAGCCGGTTCTCAGCCGACCACCTTGCGCACGCGCACTCTCTCGCGGGCCGCGCTCACCAGTCAATCAGCCGCCTTGACGCGAAGTGCATGTCGCTGCGCCGCGTATTGCACCGCAAATTGCATTGTTTTGTATTCGCTCGCGCCTGATAGTTTTAAGTGCCTATCTATCTTTCTTCATTTCTCCTTCTGTAAATACTCCTATATACTCTGTACCTTCGCTTACGCTTGTGTGTGTGTGCTCAAGAATAAAACAAAAGAACATATCGCTTGTTTACTTTCTACGCCCGAAGCCGTGCCTATAGCAAGCAAGTGGATAGGTGTGGAGTATTCCTGCGTTATTACGCACCCCCACATTGGTGACTCCCTGCTAAACACCTCAGAATGACTAACACCAGCGGCACTGAACCAAACAAAGAAGTACCGTTACAAAATGGCGCCGAGCACTTAACGGCTGAATCATTTCGGGTTGGCGTCAAAGTGCCACCGTTTTACCCTGACAAACCTGCGCTATGGTTTGCGCAGCTGGAAGGACAATTTCGTTTATCTCGAGTAACGACAGACGAGACAAAATTTTATTATGCCATGGCGCAACTTGAACCTCAATACGCGGCGGAGGTTGAAGATATTATTACGTCACCGCCGGAGGAGGACAAGTATGGAAAGCTCAAGACGGAGCTGATTAAGCGCCTTTCTGCGTCGCGGGAGAGGAAGGTACAGCAGGTCCTGAACCTTGAAGAGTTAGGAGATAGGAAGCCTTCACAGTTTCTTCGCCACCTTCAGAACCTGGCAGGACCAGGACTACCTGAGGACTTTCTGCGTTCCATCTGGGTCAACCGGCTACCGAAACGGACGCAGGATATTGTCGCGTCGCAACTGAAATCATCCCTGGAGGACTTGGCGGAGCTCGCCGATCGCCTTCATGACGTCGTCACGCCCGCCCCGCAGGTGGCAGTAGCAGCGCTACCCTCCACGTCATCGGAACCCCTGATGCTGCAGATTGCGGAACTGAACAGGCGGATGCAGGCGCTGGATGCTAAAGTAGGTCGAATGTCCCGGCCCAGGGAAAGGTCATCGGGCCACACCAGGCAGCGTTCAGCGTCCAAGAGGTCCAACTCCAACTACCGGAAGTTCCCTACGTGCTGGTACCATCACAAGTTCGGAGAGCAGGCTAAGAGGTGCATCAAGCCTTGTGATTACCAGTCGGGAAATGCAGCGGGCAGTCGGTGATGGCGGCGAACGGCTGCCCTAGCAAAGGTCGCTTATTCGTCGTGGACTCCAGGTCTAAGATAACATTCCTCGTGGACACAGGTAGTGATTTGTGCGTTTTTCCGCGTACTATTTTAAAAGAACGCAGACAGCCAACAAACTATAATTTGTGCGCCGCTAACAACACGGTGATAAATACGTACGGTTACGTGCATCTCGTGCTTAGTATAGGTTTGCGCCGCGACTTTCCTTGGCGATTTGTAGTTGCAGATGTAACAAAGGCGATAATAGGTGTTGATTTTTTAATTCATTACAATCTTATTGTCAATTGCAGAGAACATCGACTCATGGATGGCAATACACTACTTTCGACCGCGGGTTTGCCTGCCCGATCGTCTGATGACATTGCCTCAATCAAAGTTGTAACTGGTGAGTCTGTTTACCACGCAATACTACGGGAATATCCCGACATCACACGCCCATCTGGCATACATCGCACAATCAAACACAATACACTACACCATATCCGAACTACACCTGGACCCCCAGTTTACAGTGCACCTCGTAGGTTGGCTCCTGACAAACTGAAGATCGCCAAGGAGGAGTTTTCTTCTATGCTCGCTAGTGGCATAGCCAGACCCTCCGAGTCCCCTTGGGCTTCTCCCCTGCATTTGGCCCCTAAAAAGGACAATGGTTGGAGACCCTGCGGCGATTACAGGATGCTCAACGCGCGAACAGTACCTGATAGGTATCCCATTCGCCATATCCAGGATTTTACGCAGAGTATCACAGGCTGCCGCGTGTTTTCAACCATTGACCTTGTTAAGGCCTATAACCAGATCCCCGTCAACCCTGAGGATATCCCGAAAACCGCCATAACAACGCCGTTCGGTCTTTTCGAATTCCCGTTCATGACGTTCGGGCTTCGAAATGCCGGACAGACGTTTCAGCGCTTCGTGGATGAGATGTTGCGGGGACTTGACTTTTGTTACAGCTATCTGGACGACTTCTTAGTCTTCTCAAAGGACGAGAAGACCCATGAAGTCCACCTTCGTCAGCTGTTCACCAGGTTGCAGGAGTATGGCATGGTCATAAACACGGCCAAATGCGTCTTCGGAGCGGCAGAAGTAACATTCTTAGGCTACCGTATCTCTGCTGAAGGCACCAAGCCCCTCCCTGCCAAGGTCGACGCAATCAAGGACTTCCCTCCACCCAAGAACGTGCGGGAGCTCAGGCGTTTTCTGGGCATGTTAAACTTTTATCGCAGGTTTGTACCCGGTGCTGCCCAGAATCAAGCTCCCCTGAATGCTCTCTTGGCGGGTTCGGTGAAAGCTTCGCACCCGGTCCATTTTACGTCAGCAGAGCGGGAGGCATTTGATCGCTGTAAGCAGGACTTGAGCCAAGCCGCTCTATTGGCTCATCCAGATGCACAGGCGAAGCTCTGCATAGTCACAGATGCATCTGACGTGGCTATGGGCGCGGTGGTACAGCAGCTCAATGAGGAGAAGGGCTGGGAGCCGCTAGCCTTCTTCTCGCGCAAGCTGAGTCCTGCCCAGCAGAAGTACTCGCCTTACGATCGCGAACTCCTTGCGATTTATGAGGCAATAAAGTATTTCCGGCACATGGTCGAAGCCCGCGACTTCACCATCTACACAGACCACAAGCCGATATGCTTCGCGTTCCATTCTCGTAAGGAGAATTGCTCGCCCAGGCAATTCCGTCACCTGGACTTCATATCGCAGTTCAGCACAGACATCAGGCACATCTCGGGTAAGGACAATGTCGTAGCAGACACTCTCTCTAGGGTCGAGGAGATCACGCCACCAGTGGACGTGAGCAGGCTGGCCGCAGCCCAAGGCAACGACCCGGAGTTGGAGCAGCTGCTGAGTGGTGATAACTCGCTGCGTCTGACGAAAGTCCAAGTACCTGGAACTAGTGCTGAGCTGTACTGCGATGAAAGTGGGAGTTCCTCAACTGCTAGACCTTACGTCCCAGCAGAGTTGAGGCGCCAGGTCTTTGAAAGCCTTCATTCATTTAGCCACCCAGGTGCAAATGCATCTGCGAAGCTTGTGGCTGACAGGTATGTCTGGCCCGGGGTCAGGAGAGACTGTCGTGAGTGGACCCGGAACTGTCTGGCTTGCCAGCGTTCGAAGGTCACTCGACACGTCTCCACACCACTGTCATCATTTGACGTCCCCAAAGGCAGGTTCCTTAACATACATATTGACCTAATCGGACCGCTTCCACTTTGTCAGGGTTTTAAGTACTGCCTCACCGCCATTGACCGTTTTACGAGGTGGCCTGAGGCAATCCCAATACAGGACATGACCGCCGATACCGTCGCACAGGCTCTGCTACATGGCTGGATAGCTCGCTTCGGGTGCCCGGTGAGTATCGTCACGGACAGAGGTCGCCAGTTCGAGTCTGCACTTTTTAAGAAGCTCTCCGAGCTGGCAGGGTTTGTACATAAGCGTACCACAGCATATCATCCTGCGTGTAATGGCATCGTGGAGCGTCTGCACCGCCAGCTAAAGGCCGCCATTACGTGTCACGCCGGCAGCACATGGGTTGAATCACTCCCACTGGTGTTGTTAGGCGTAAGGAACTCCTTCAAAGAAGACCTCCAAGCCTCCTCTGCGGAGCTCGTCTACGGACAGCCCCTGCGAATGCCTGGTGAATTTTTCAACCCAGGTGCTGATCCATTTCCTGATGTGACGGACTACTTGTCTCGGCTTCGCACGTTCACAAAGAACTTGCGCCCGACACCAGCTTCCCGTCACGTGAGTCAGCGTCGTACATTTATTTTCAACGACCTAGCAACGTCTTCTCATGTATTTCTCAGAGACGATACTCTGTTCAAGTCGTTGAAGCCAGCTTACACGGGCCCCTACAAGGTCCTTCAGAGAGGTCCAAAGGTATTCACTCTGCTCATAAATGGTAAGTCTGTGACAGTATCTGTAGACCGCATAAAGCCAGCCTACATACTTCACGACACACACACCAATCACATTACACATGAAACACAAACACATAACAACTCCCACAAAACAACCACCACCGGTTCAGCTTTGAATGAGGAAAACGTCGTCAAACGTACACGCTCAGGTCGTGTAGTTCATTTTCCAGACTATTATCGCCCTTAGCCGGTCTCTGGGGGGGGGGGTGATGTGGGCGTCAAGCCAAATGTGTTATGTATTTACTCCTAATTTTATGTTAATTTACACCTTTACATTTTACAGTTTTATGTTTTTCCTAATTTTATTGTGCAATTAAATCAAATTTATTTTATTATTTATTTTCTTCAATGTAATTAATTATTTATTCAAAATTATTTTAATGTTACATATTTTGCATGTCGAAGTGGACAAGCAGATCCCCCGTTATATTAGATAATTTAGCGCGGCGACTGCATACGTCACGGCCGAGCCGGTTCTCAGCCGACCACCTTGCGCACGCGCACTCTCTCGCGGGCCGCGCTCACCAGTCAATCAGCCGCCTTGACGCGAAGTGCATGTCGCTGCGCCGCGTATTGCACCGCAAATTGCATTGTTTTGTATTCGCTCGCGCCTGATAGTTTTAAGTGCCTATCTATCTTTCTTCATTTCTCCTTCTGTAAATACTCCTATATACTCTGTACCTTCGCTTACGCTTGTGTGTGTGTGCTCAAGAATAAAACAAAAGAACATATCGCTTGTTTACTTTCTACGCCCGAAGCCGTGCCTATAGCAAGCAAGTGGATAGGTGTGGAGTATTCCTGCGTTATTACGCACCCCCACATTAGTTTTAGTTTTGTAGGTAGTTTTAATTTTAGGTTACTTTTTATTGTAAGTTTAGAATTAATTTTGTTGTTTTTATGGTTTTAATAAACAAATGTTAAGTATTAGTTTAGTACCCGATAAGACCCGTATAAAAATACATAATTATGCATAGCGCACATAAACCACTATAACTACACCAATAGTTGCAAGTTGCGGAAAATTAGCCCGCGATAATCTATAATCAATACCGTGGCATATAAAGAGTGATCAATCACTGGAGCCTTGGCCCGGATCCACAGGAAATGCCATATGGCGAGGATACGTCTTATATAGGGTGGAAACAATTATTGGGCCCTGGAGGGAAAGTGCCTTAAAACCTTAAATTAGCTCATTTTGCTTAAAGGAAACATTCTTTTATTTTTAATAAGAAACAAAACTGCATTCAATGATTTTTTTTCTTCAATTTCGCTTGTCTAAAAATATTCTGGAGTACTAAATATTCGATTTTATGGATATTTTGTACAACAGACGAGTGTAAGATCTAATGTTTCTTGGAGAAATGTTATCATTAACATTAAATGTATCGACTAGTAGAATAGAATAGCGATTGTTTACTTTTGGAATTTTTAGTCGGTTCGATTCACGGGCTAGACAAGCGAATTTAAAAAATCTTTGAATGCAGTTTTGTTTCTTCTTAAAAATAAAAGAATGTTTCCCTTAAGTAAAATGAGCTAACTTAAGGTTTTTAAGGCACTTTCCCTCCAGGGCCCATTATTTTTTTCCACACTGTATATTACCTACTTTACTGTGAATTTTGGTGTGTAAAGAAAAAAAAAAACTGACGAACAGGTGGGGTTTTGAAGTGATTTGAATTTTTTTAGATATTATAAATTATAATGATTGTAAGGACATGCGGAAAAACAATGGCTATATAAAACTAAAATTAAAGTTGTGAATTGAATCATGACAGATGTGTCAACGACCGGAGATCTGAATCTTGGATAGGTAAGCAGGACCTGCTCTTAATTATTCACCCCATCTAAATTTAAAATTGGAAATTGTCTTGGGTAAGACTTGAACTCACGGCCACTGGATCACTAGCCCAGTGCACTGCCATACCAAGCCCTGATCCATGGATAGAAAATATTTCTACCATATGGGGCTTTAGGGAGGCACCCTAGCGACATCTACCGTAAGTGTTTCACTTCTAACAGTACTACAGCTTAGTGTAGTTGTTTGCTTGTTTTCAATAAAATAATATAAAATAAAAAGTAATTTACTATCGAAAAAATAAAATCGTACAGAAACAAAAAAAACATTGAGCACAAAGGGTGGATGGTCGATGACTGGATAAAAAAATATATATTTCACAGCATGCAAGGAAAAAAGCACATATTAACATATTTAAATACCAATTTACATTATTAATATAATAGTCACATTTCCATTGCTCAAATAGCCAGCTTGACGGCACAAAGCTCAAAAATAAATAAATACTTAAATAAATATTAGGGGACATCTTTACACAGATCAACCTAGCTCCAAACTAAGCAAAGCTTGTATTATGGGTGCTAGGCGACGATATACATACTTATATAGACAAATACATACTTATATACATAGAAAAAACCCATGACTCAGGAACAAATATTTGTGTTCATCACATAAATAAATGCCCTTACCGGGATTCGAACCCAGGATCATCGGCTTCACAGGCAGGGTCACTACCCACTAGGTCAGACCGGTCGTCAAAAAAAAAAAATCGATAAAATAAGGTCGATAAAATATTTAGACTGGTTTGCGATTAAGTAGTTTTGACTTTTACGTTTCGTCCAGTTAACACTTTGTACAACCCTAAAAGTACTAGCAATACACCCACGATCATCGCAAGAGCGACTGCTATTATGTCTCCATCGATGAACGTAAGCCAGCTCACACGAACGGCGGGGGCGCGACTGCGCGTGCGACGCCGCAATGTGCGCTCGATCCACCAGACTGCGCGCTCGAGTGACGACTCTGAGCGGTCTTGCATCTCTTCACTCAGGAGCTTGGAGCGGGTACGGTAACTGCAATCGGGAAATGAAGCACAATGATAAATCGCAATTTCAATGAAAATTAGAGCAATGAGTTAAGAGTTTTTTGCATTTCTCTGACTATGCAAATACTTGGCAAATAAAGAAATTCCATTCTATTCTATTCTATACGCAAAGTTAGAAAACTGCTGATAAACGTTTGGCCACCGAAGTCACGCTCATCTCGGAGAATCGCCCTAATGAGCATCTTATGGTCATTAATAATCTCCTCAATATTTTATTTTAGTTAGAAAGAAAGAAAGAAGATTTATTTGTGGACTTACAATAAAACTGGTGCTCGTTTACTACCTCTTAGAATGCCTTTGTTGGTGTCATAATACCGAAAAGTTGCAATCTTCACCAACATTTTTGCCCTCGCTTTAGCTCAGCCCAACTGCTCAAATCTGCATTGCACCACTACATTGCATAATACCTTGCTCAGCATTACACCTTGTTTATTAATAGGTAATTATTATCTTACCCTTGGTCTTTAATAATCTCCTCAATATTTTCTCTTAGTTGGTCATCAGTGAGCGAAATAAACTCCATCTTTCGTCCAACACCAAGCCTCTCATATTGCTCAGCATTAAACCACTGGTCATAGAGCATAGGGAAAGCTAGAAAAGGCACACCAGCGCGGAGGGCCTCGTCTGTGGACTGGAGGCCTGCTTGGGTGATGAAGAGGACCACCTTCTTGTGGCCTGCGTACAAAAACATTGTCCATGTAGACTAATGTACACTATTACTGCTAGACTAAACTAAATAAAAGAAATGGGCTACTAACAATTGATGACAAAAATTTCCAAAGCTTCCGTCCTAAAGACATATAATTTAAAAAAATATTGCTCACACATAAATAGGTACTCTACACGATCCGACTGAAGACTAGCAATGTGCCAAAGAGAATTTTAAAATTGCCATTGTTACTGAAGACGGTCATCCAGTCATATACGCCAGACCACTAGGTTGCTAGACTGTAAATATAACCTAAGTCATCGTATACACTAATGTACTCAGAATACTGAGGAAGCCATGGAGACATTCGCACATTGACTGGCAGTTTTGTAGTAGGATCCTTTCACTTCCACGCCATATTATATTGTTTGTCTATGCCGTCCTATTTGCATTTAACTAAATTTCTCGAGTGGCGACCACGTATCGGAAGGCGCAGCGTGGGTAGACACATCACAAGATGGACTGATGACCTGGTAAAGGTCGCGGGAGTCCGCTGGATGCGGGTGGCGCAAGACCGGTCATTGTGGCACTCTTTGGGGGAGGCCTATGTCCAGCAGTGGACGTCCTCTAGCTGATATCATGATGATGAAATTTTGGACTGAATCAAAGTCAGTGAAAGTGCAAAATAGATCCTGCATCATTGTATAAATCAGATACTTACGCAGCAGATCAGACTGCGGAAGCCAAGCTGACGTCCGCACATTAGCCGGTAGTCCCGCTGGCGGCTCCTTCCACTTCCACAGCACATCATACGGCAGTTTCTCGAAGACCCGACTGAAGATCGCCATACGCTCCGGTGGAAGCAGCGACGGATCCGTGTTCGTCCCGAAACTCATATAGATGACTCCGTGCTTTGATGAGTCCATCCATGATTTTAGATCCTGGAATCACCAACGAAGGTATCTAAATCGGTATTTTATTTAGCTAATTTTATGGCATCTCATATTTTATATGAATTTAATCGCGTACCGACGTTTCGAAAACGTCGTTGTCTCCGTTCCCGCGCTTAGTCTTGGTAGTTCGAAAAACTCGCGCAGCCAGAAGATATTAATGTCAACTTAACCCACCCTTTTACCGAAACTACGAGGACAATATTAAGGCTATTATGTCCGTCGTGTTTCAACTTCCGTTTGTTCCTAAATAATAAAGTGTAAAAATCGTGAAAGTTTAAATTAGTGATCTCTACTACTATACTATACTATATTAAATATTAAATATTTTGTCATTAGAATTGCTACCTATCATAATCCGTACACGGCGGGAAGAAGTTGATAACTGGCGGGAAAAAAATAAAGAAATTTGAAACATATGTAATTCAAAAATAATTTTTAACAAGCATAAACTGCGAACGATGCTATTAAGCTTAGAATAAATCTAAAAGTGGAAAAATTACTGCGGATGTTGCTAGGGTCCCCTAGACCCATATAGTGGGAAGATTTGCTGAATGAGGTTTTGGTGGCTCAGTTGGCAGAGCGCTGGAGTATCGATCCAGAGGCCGTGAGTTCAAGTCTCACTCAAGGCAGTAATTTTTTCCACTTTTAAATTTATTCTAAGTTTATGTCATTTTATTATAAGTTCAAATTTCTTCGATTTATATCGCGAATTATCAACTTCTTTCCGCCGTGTACCGCATTAATAATAGGGATAATGACTAGGTATTTTTAGAACTGTTTTTATTTTATAGATAGACACGTAATTATTGCAAAAAATTTTTTTTTATTTTTATTCATTAATTTTTATTAAAAAATCGAAGTTAATTAGTTTATTATAGTACCAAAGATTACATTAATGACAAAACTGCCTGGGACTGAATGATATTTATGTTTGTTTTATTTCTTGTGCTGACATTTTATTAAATTTTTTGTATGTAATTTTGATACTGATTTTCTATTAATTTATTAATTGTTACCAATTGTCTGACATTTTATTCCCTTCTTGTATGTAAATTCTCAATTAATTTATTAATTGTAACCAATTGTATTTGTTCAAAATTTTATTTTATTCAGTGAATGTTTGTTATATTTTATTTTCTCTTGATTATGACTGTATGACTTGTCAAAAGTGCTTATTTTTAAGCCTACTTGAAATAAATATTTTTTTTAGTTTTAGTTTAGTTTAGTTTAGTGTTTAAATTTCGCGCAAAAACGCTCAAAGCTGTCACGTGATCTGGATGACGTAACGAGGTGAGAGGACCACCCAAATACTCTAATTATTCTGTGCTCAAACTATTTATATGTCAAATTTCAACTGAATAGGTTCAGCGGTTTAAGCTACAGAAAGACAGACTTTCGCATTTATAATATTAGTAGGATATAATGGATAGTATGGATTAACTATTCATTAAAGGGTCTTGCAGATATGTATAATGGTAAAAAGGCTTACCTCAGGCAGATCTTTAGCCGGCACACAATTAAGGCTCCCCAAATGTATCACATTAGGCGGCACAGGGCGGTAGCCCTCAAACACAGGATCTATATTCACCATCAGCAACTCCACATTATTCTTCAACTCCTCTAACGGAGGCGTATCTTTGCCAAACAAGTCACGAAGCATCACATCTTCCTTTTCCTGATACGACATCATTAACCGATACAATAGGTAACGGTTATATATATCTGTTACTTTCTCCCATAATGTAAGATTGTACAGACGCGTGCGCAGGACGTCCAAGTACAATATTGGGTTGACAGGAGCACCCATTGGCTGGTAATGTTCATCCATTCCCCCAAGAGTACTTATCAATATAACAGGCACTTTGAACACGTGAGACAGTGCCAGCGCCGGCCGCGTCAATGCTTCTGTGATCACTAGATCGAACTGTTTTTCTTTTTCAAACATCCTCTTTACAGCCTCACTTTTCATTTGCTTCGGGAATATTTCTAATATGAGATCAAACAATGTATCAGTTTGCGCGTATAAATCATTTCGATTTCCAGAGGCGATTTTAAGGAAGCGGTCGTTCCATGGAGAGTAGGATATGTCGTGTAGATCAATTTCTGTGAGATTCGGCGGGGCCTGATCTGGAAAGGCTGGGTCAGTAGTCAAAATAACAACACGATGACGCTTTGCTAACTCCTGTGCTATTGGGCGGAATACTACCTGATGGCTAATAGAAGGAATTGGCACTACGATGAGTATTCGCGCGGTATGTCCGTACCATGCGCAAACGCATATAATAAACGCGCATCGCCACCCACCCACCATTCTCAAGCCGATTATCACAAATGCGAAAAATACTCACTACATACTACAATTTTTGAGTGGTACATCACATACATACGTGTAGGTAATATAATCATGATTACGTCACATAAGATAAGACATATCCAGAAGGCCGATTCTGTCGTTTCAATTTGATAAGGGCGTATTATTATTATAGATGTTGACGAGCAAGCGATATCATAATTGAATTAAAACAATATAATGTTTATATGATATCAAGTAATAGGCTAGATGACAAATTTGCATTACTAGTATCAACTATTTTTAAGATACATTTATTGATAAAATTGTACAAATTTTACACGTCAATTCAACCGTACTATAATCGTCAGATTTGTTTTTAGGATCAAATGGGACCCCTTGCATTAAAGCAATACAAAAGTCTGAAATGATAGTCTGCAAAGCCTCAGCCAAAAAGGGGAGACAATTCCCAAACACCAGTACGAGAAAACATACCACCAGACGTGAGTCGGTCTCAGCTGCCATTTGACAACGTTACGGTACGTAATAAAATAACTCAGTCTGCCTCTGTACCACATATAATAATAATAATATTAAATAATAAAATCATTTATTTCAGACTAAAAGATCCATACATGGTTAGCAAACATTACAATCTACTAGTGTTCGTTTTTTTATTTTATTATTAGCCTGTTAGTGTGTCCCACTGCTGACTAAAGGCGGGTCCTCTTTCCCGCCACTTGGCTCTATCCAAAGCACACTAGTGTTAGTACGGCATAAAAAACTAAAACTAAAAACTACAAAAAAACTAAAACTAAAAACTGGTACTAAGTACTTTTTATTTTTGATGATCATTTTCAATGTCATCCGATAGTTGCGAGTAGTGCGAAATTTGTATTTTTTTTATATACAACTGACCGGCGGTTGACGGATGGAAAGTGAAGACAGAGCCTAAGATGGAGCTCACGCCCGGTTTAGACTTAAGGTCATCTCGAAATAAGTTGAATACAAAATCAAATTCTTAAAAACATGTTCGGCCTACAGATTATATCTACTAAAATCAACAAACTTAAGAGTAAGTCGAAATTTTATTAAATATATGGAAGAATTGAAAACGCGTAAAATTTTAATATGAGTAGGTATGTCGTTCCTGAATATTGCAAACTTGGCATCCTGGATGGAATATAAAAATATGACTGTTGTTAATAAGACGGACATAAAGATGCAATTTTTGAATACCCAAAGATTTCAACGGTACAACAACGCTGCAACGTACTTTAATGAGAGCGAGGTAATCATTTATTTTATTTATCTATTTTATTTCATCATTCAAATTAGTTAAAGAATATTCTTATTGCACAAAAAGAACACAGAAAAGTATACAGCAGTTCAAAGAGTTGGTGCATTGACTACGGAGTTTCCAGGAGTCCCCGCACTAGGATAAACCTGTATCGCGGGTGACCAGATGTACATTTAAATGTCATGCAGGTCAACGAGTTTTTTTTATAATTAAAGATAAAGAAAAGAAGAAAGAAAAAGAAGAAGAGGATGTTTTTTTGTGATATCTATTTCAGTTTATAAAGAAAAGATTCAGGTTTATACCTGGGTTAAGATGCAATGCAATTTGCAGCATTAGAACTTTCTATCTAATAATTATTACATTATTATTCAACAACGACGGGACTTAATCGCGTAAAATAAGTTTTAAGTTTACCTCCGACGTTTCGAGGACGGCGTTGTCCCCGTGGTCTCGGAGAAGACTGGCTAAAGTTGACATCAACATCTTCTAGGCGCGCGAGTTTTTTGAACTACCCGCACTTGGTCTTGTTTATTAACTTGAACGTTTTGCGCACTAGGGATGTTACCGGGTCGACACACAACACTCACAATATTCGATTTTACAACTTTCGATATTTGTTTTCGCTTACACTTACTAATGACTGGTTTCCATGTGGATGAGATCTGAAAACCTTCGTCTCGATTGAAATTTCTGTTTTTTTGATTTCAATGGCTTCACGGATTTTTCTACTATAAAACCCACGATCTGTAGAAAGTATTCTAGGGTTGTGAAGCTCAATCCAGTGGTTTGGCCCTGACTCTAGTAAATGCTCAGCAAAGGAATAATAATGAGTAAAAATTTTGCAAACCGATACGGGCCGGAATTATTTATTACATTGTTACTATACTTTATTTATAGGTATAACTTTAATTTCAGTTCCATGTATAGGTAATATTATAGCCTAGTTATTTTTATATAGATATTTAAATTTTATGTTAGTGTTAAACAATTTATAAAAGTACTCAGTCTCGTTGTAATCAAGTGACCACAACCAATTAAAAGGTAACCTTTAATGTAACATTTGAACCATTAAAACGTCATCTTTTAAATTCAACTCATTATGAGTTGCGCGTGACACGCCAGTACCAGATTTCACCCCAAGGTCAGCTCATGAGAATAGCTCACTAATACTATATTTATTTTTCTCTGTCAATTAAATTACTGACAGTGATATCTAAATCAACTTAATTTGAAGCGAATTGGCGCTTGTCTATAGGATCATAATACGACTTGGCAGTCATCTTATTAATTTTCATACTATACAGGTTGATTCAGAAGACGTGAGCAGGATCAAGACTGCGCTCAACTTAATACCTATATATACAATTATACAAATTTTACCCGCATTAGACGCAGCCCTCATATTACTATCGTACTTTTAACACAAATCATAAGCATGGAGTCACATTAAATAAATATAAGTAATCAGAGTTGTGGGTTATTTGCAACAAAATTCCAAGAGAAATTTTATGAGAAACAATAAAAGGGCGAATGGCTTAGTTTTTTAAGGTTCCGTACCAAAGGGTAAAAACGGGACCCTATTACTAAGACTCCGCTGTCCGTCTGTCCGTCTGTCTGTCTGTCACCAAGCTGTATCTCATGAACCGTGATAGCTAGACAGTTGAAATTTTCACAGATGATGTATTTCTGTTGCCGCTATAACAACAAATACTAAAAACAGAATAATATAAATATTCAAATGGGGCTCCCATACAACAAACGTAATTTTTTTCTGTTTTTTTCCGTAATGGTACGGAACCCTTCTTGCGCGAGTCCGACTCGCACTTGGCCGGGTTTTTTTTACAACCGGCCAGTGCGCTCGGTGGCTGCACTATGCAGGTTTGCCATGTTACAAAGTGTAACATGAATACTTTTAACAACGCGCATTTGCTTATAAAAATATCACTTCTTCCAATAATGAGCAACAATACACATCCAACACGTTTCCATTTGTACATTGCCAAAACGTAGTAAGTATCGTAGATAGCAACTTCCTGGCACTCTTTGGAGGTGTACGCTTTTCAATTGTTTATTTCCAGAATGAAGTAAGTAAAGTAGATATGCAATATTGTGTGACTATTTGGAAGTAAATTGTTGATTCACGCTCCGAATACGATTTTAACGAGATGATGTGCTATTTGTTAATGTCTTAGATATGTCAGATTAACGCCTTGTGAGGGATATAGCTATTTTGGAAATTTCAAACAAATTGTATCCATATCTTAGACTGTTGCCTATGGGCTCTGTGGGAAGTGCGTAGTAGAGGAATTAAAGACAATGACAACGCACGGTGTATTAACTTTTTCACCACAACAGCTCATAATATGCTCTCTGTTTTTCAAAATATGATGAGAAAGTTCCATTTAATCCATAAGAGTAGTAAAGTACTTAATCTGATGCAAATTTAGACTTGTTTCTGTTAGCTGGTAGAATTAACTTTTAAGATATGATTTTGAATAATAATATCTAATAAATAACGTTCAATCCATTCGATTTGTAATATTTTGTTGCTTGAATGTTCCTTGAATATGTTGCTAGAATATTCATGGCAAATTTCTGAAATATCAGAATGGCGTTTTAACACATTCACTGCCAACGTTTTCGTAGCGCTACACGCGTAGCCGATCCCAGCGTTTTCCCGCTTTGTAGAGGAAAGCGACTACGAACACAGCTCCCAATGAGCGGGTTCCCGGCACTCAATGAGTTAAAATAAAAGTGTAACTTCTATTGTATGGCATTGTTGAGCGGCGGCTAGGTTCGTTTAATTCTAAAATGTTTGAACAAATGATGCCAGTCCAAAGACATGTCAAATCAAGAAACTAAAAGTTTTGCCGTAACGACGTCGCACACATTAAAACGGCACCTGCCATTGTGAGTAGTACAAACAGTAACCTCTTAACTGTCCATCGATGGACCTTATGCCTTTAGTAATAAGGTGCACGAACTGTCAGTTAACAGTGTGGGAGACGGTACTAAACGAGCATAAGTCGAGCTCTTCAGACTTTATTCAATTAAAAGTTGAAAAATCTACAACCGGCACGGTTTCCGAGTGTGCTTGCTTAATTTTGAACTCTTGGCTATTCTCAAAACGTTTATTTCTGTGTTAACTTTTGTCTTGTCTAACATGACCTTGGACTCGACGAATCAGAATTAAATAAAAATAAAAGACACTAATAGAAGTATTTGATAAATTAAATTATTTTCAGAAAATATTATAATTTGTTTTATTTCAATTAAATACACTATGTACTTATATACTTAAATTATAAACTGTAATAATGGCACACTTGTACTAAGAAAAAGTGACCAAGGCCTCTAGTTCCCAAGGCTAGAATCGAACCAGCGTCCTCTGTTATTGGCACCGTGCGAAGAGCGATCGCAGCGGATGTGGTGGTAAAAATTGACACTAACAGAAGTTAGCGTCTTTAACATTTCATACGTCGCTGGCCCAATATTACAGGGTTCTATGTTTCACTTTTATCGAACTGAAATTTGAACTTTATCATAGTGACATTTAAGTCGCATTTCAACTATCTTGAAAATGTAACATAGAACCCTGTAATATTGGGGCAGCGAAGTTATAGGGCTCTAAATGGAAGTTTAATTTACGATAACTCCTAAGATATTCACGAAAATTGTATGGTGTAAGGGACCATTGTAATCTGTATGAAATGCTTAATATAACTAACGTATTTAATTCCAGTATGCGGTGTTGACGCACTACCTATTTGTCCCTCTTGCCGTGGAAACCACTGGCTGTTGGTGTGCTGAGGCCAAGACTTTTATTGGGGAAGTGGGCAGACGGTTGCGGGAGAGTGGTCATGACCCTCGCTCCGGGTCGTTCTTTTTGCAAAGGTTGTCCATCGCTGTTTAACGTGGCAACGCGGCGAGCGTGATGGGCTCCTTTGCATCTCGAGGGGCGCGGGGCGCATTTTGTGAATAGTTTTTGTGTTTGTTAGGTTCTAGTTTAGGTTAAGATCTTTGTAATGTTTTATTTTGTATGACATGTGTGTTATAACTTGTATTTAATTCCATAATTATTAATACATATACGATATTCGCGTAAATAGCTTTGCAAATGTTTCTGCGTTTCTGTTGCTATATTACTGCATATGCATCACCGCCACTGTATCTGTCAATTTCCTTGAATTAGTGACATTCGCCGCCGCACTAATGCAGCAGTAATGCAGCTGCAGTTGACATCCCAATGTCACCTTTTATAATTGGAAATATTTTTTGCAAATGGGAACCACCCCGCACCAAATACTCATTCAAACCGAACCGTAATGTTAAAACAGTGTAGTAAACATTTGAATGAATATTAGTAGTAGTAGTAATCACTTTATTGTACACAACACAGGTTTACCAAAATAAATTACAGTAATGGAAGTACAAACCTTCGAGTAGATGAGTGGAAAACTATAGCCAGGTCAGATAGACAATCTTACAGGATGTACAAATTAATATTTAAAAAAGAAATAACACTATACATTAAAATACATAAAATACATACTAGCATAGCATAGCACACACATACACACACACACACACACAGTACGCACATAGTACATAGTATTTGGTGTGGGTTAGTTCCCGTTTGCAAAAATACGTCCACCGGTGGCTCCAAATATATTAAATAAAATAGAATAAATAAATATTAAAGGACATCCTCACATGAATTGACTAAGATAATGAAATTAGTCATTATGGGTTTAATTATTTAATATTCAGACACAAAATTACTTACGAACTTAACATACCTATAAATAAAACAGAATTAAATAACTGACCTATAAAAACTGTAATAGATGTCATATATTAAAGATAAGAAAAAGTGACGAAGCTCTCCAGTGGTGAAGGCCGGATTCGAACCGGCGTCTTTAGCTATCGCGGCTAACGCCATGAACCCCTAGGCCACCCTGCCACAAAACAAACAAATCAAAATATTTAATAAAATAATTTGATTTGTTCCCAAACTTGACCTATAAAACATAAAAAGTAAATAAAAAAATAAATAAAACGACTTGAAAATAAATAACTAAAAACTATTCCCCTGCGGCATGGTGCCGTAGATACTGGCAGCATTTCCTCGCTGTATCACAATGCTTATTCTTTGTGCGAGGAAGCTGCCAGCTCTACGTTCACCGGTGGCGTCTGCTATTCTTTTAGACAATTCCTTAAATAGTGTAGACGCGATCGGACAGGGTAAAGAGAAATAGGGCCGGGGAATTGTCCAGCCGACTCTAATTCATGTTAAAAAAAAAAAAAAAAAAAAAAAAAAAAAAAAAAAAAAAAAAAAAAAAAAAACGGACCAAAGGTCTCGACGCCAAATGGTAAGAAATCGTATTTGGGGACGAGACTCCTAATATTATTATAATAATTGTCATATTATTATAATTGTTTCAGAGAAACAATGCTAATAGCCCTTAGAATATCGGATTCCTACTGCTGCAGCGTTCAAGCCAATTGGAATGATGTTATTCAGTTATCGTGGGTTTGTATTTATGCTTGATCGACTGTATCAAATTAGCGACAGCGAGAATCACGATAACTAAATTACATCATTCAGATATCAATCGTCGTTGCCACATTGATTTCGCGATAAGTGAGAAGCCGTCACTCATTAAAAACAGTGACATTGTTTCTTTCCCACTTACAACTGCTAGATAAGCAACGGTTGCAGTTGCAAATTATCATTCACAAATTTATTTACATACAAGATATATACAGTGGTACTACGTAAACGAAATTAATAACTAGCTTAAATCTAAAATAGGCCCTTGAGGCATTGTACCAAGGATGCTGGCGGCATTTCCCCGCTGTATCGCAATGCTGATACGGTGTGCGAGAAAGCCGCCAGCTCTTCGGTCACCAGTTACGTCAACCAGACGCTTCGCGATTTCTGCAAACAACTTATGCGCGCTGGGACCCCATGGACCTAGAGTTTCAACTCCAATAATCATTGTATACAGCAGATAAGCTATTAACCAAATAATTTTCTTTTAAATAAAGAAAAAGATAAGCGAAACATTTTTCGAAAACTTTGTGAACTTTCTTTCAGCCGCCTCTGGTTGGACTCACACTAATCACGAACTTGTTTAATTGCTACCAATCCCCGTCGCCTCTCCCTACAACTTGGTTGACAAGTTTAAAACTAATGATAGCTTTAACGCTCGATTTATGGGTTTTCTTGGATCCTTCGGATTTAAGAAGTTTTATAGAGTATTTGCAGCTGAATAGAAGAGATAGAACGCTCACAGACAGACAGACAGATGATAGTGGAAGCTTAGTAAATATGGTTCTGTTGGCACTCTTCGGATACAGGACCCTAAAATATATCGTGGAAAATTAAAAAACAGTACTTATTTATGAGGTAATTTATTTAATTCGTATAGCAAGTTGTTTCACAGAATTTCGGCAACTTAATTAAAACTTATAAGTAGATAACAATGTCATTATAATCTACATATTGTGACATATTTATTTATTTATTTATTATTATTCGGAGATCCAACAGCTGTTAACATGTCTATAGGTTTTATAAATATGATACAAAAAGCCAATTACAGGTTCTCACCAGTAGCTACATATTAACAAAAACAATTGGTGGTGAGCACTATTGCACGATTCCTACATTTCCACGCCATATTAAGGTAGTTATATTTTAAGTTTCCATGTCTCATTTCTTTTCGAAACCTATGCAAATACTCATTGATAATGCAAGCAATAACACGGAAATAATAATCCACAAAACTCCATTATTACAAACATAATTTCCTATCATAGCAAATAAACATTGATTTAACCAAGCGCCAAAATATCAAAACATTAAATTTAATTCACTACTATCATGAAAACAATTGTGAAATTTGCAAATTACCTGTGATTTTCCGAATTTTCCAACGTAATTTTCATATGTAGCGCGGTCTGTGCACCTGACAGAAGTGGGTAAGGGGGGATAGGGGAGTTGTGGCTGTCGCCGTAATTGGATAGGGGGGGGATTATAAGTTCATCGTAATTACTTCTCTCGCATTGAGCGAGTATGTCACTAATTAATTTGTAGTTTCTGATGATGCGGTTACGTGTGCGTGAGGTAACTGTGTTGTAAGGAAACTTGCTCAATAATTGCATTGCACATTGAATTTTTCAAATATTTGATTCCTACTAATTTCAATCGCATTAAATTGCCACACTCAAATACTTTTAGAGATATATCTCGATAGTTCCCGTACAAACGTATCAAAGTTCCATGTATGTAAAGACATCTCTTTTTAAATGTTAATATATTTTTCCTTTTTTATTGTGGGACGTACCACATTATTACAATCTATAAATTGTATATACAGATGTCAATCACAATGAAAATTGGTAACGCATTGGACCGGCAATCCAAGGATGTGGGTTCGAGTCCCACGTTGACCAGAGTTGATCATCGTTTGATTTTTTCATTGTGATTGACATCTGTATATACATCTCTTTTTGTCAATTAACTGAATCTATTTGTTTGAATAGTAGATATTTTTGGCGCAGTATGATAGGTAGGCTATTTTTGATGCTGTGCTTTTAAAATTTGGTTTTATGTTTTATTCCTTTTTTAGTCGCTGTTAAGTTTTTACACATTACTGGGAATTAGATGTAGACAGTTGATCGTTTTACGTCTAGAATATGATGTTAAATACTAAATATACTGTCCTTATCTATATCTTTTACTGACATTTCTACATAGGTAAATAAATAGATAATTTTAGGGACATTCTTACACAAATTGACCAAGTACCACGGTAAGCTAAATAAGGCTTGTGTGGGTGCTCAGACAACGATATATATAATAATACAGAATACTTAAATACATAGAAAACAAACATGACTCAAGAATAAATATCTGTGCTCGTCACACAAATAAATGCCCTTACTGGGATTCGAACCCAGATCATCGGCTTCATAGGCAGGGTACCCACTAGGCCAGACCGGTCGTTGCACCTACGGTACCTACGTTTTTTAATTTCAGTAGAGCTAAATTTAATTTATAAATAATATAATTTATTAATTAGAAACAGCCCAATATTTTTTAATTATTTTATGCTGTTTACGTAGTAGACTGGATCATGTATGTAGGTAACAACTTCGTATTTAATTATTAGATTGCCCCATTAAGAATGAAATAATAAACCAAAGAACGAAAAAGAACGTAACAATACAGGTATTTTTGTATGGAGAAAAAGCCGGTTCCGAGTCTTGATTGAGAGCTTCGTCTATAATTCCGCCGCTGATCTCATTTAGTTAAAATAACGAACTAAATTCGTCAAAGTTAATCAATATACAATTCACAAAGCGCTACAGTCAGATTAGCAGAGCGAGCAACCGGCAGCTACGCTCTGTTTCACGCTATCCTCTTACGTTCCTTTCCTACATGTATTTAGGTAACAACTTCGTATTATTAGATTGCCCCATTAAGAATGAAATAATAAACCAAAGAACGAAAAAGAGCGTAACAATACCGGTATTTTTTGTATGGAAAAAAAGCCGGTTCCGAGCCTTGATTGAGAGCTTCGTCTATAATTCCGCCGCTGATCTCATTTAGTTAAAATAACGAACTAAATTCGTCAAAGTTAATCAATATACAATTCACAAAGCGCTACAGTCAGATTAGCAGAGCATGCAACCGGCAGCTACGCTCTGTGCATTGAATACTTGCTAATGAGATGCAAACGAATGCAGCCGGGGAGAGCTAACTTTATATTCTGGCGTATGTTCGTCTTGCTGAGAACGACAGAATCGAATGCTACGGAAAACCAGCGGACGACTTTATTCTTTCGCATATCACCGCGCGCAAACATGTAACAGTACGGGGACCGCTTACCACCAGGCGGGCCGTATGTTTGTTTGCTCACGACGTGGTATTAAAAAAACCGGACAAGTGCGAGTCAGACTCGCTCACCGAGGGTGCCGTACTTTTTAGTATTTGTTATTATAGCGGCAACAGAAATACGTCATCTGTAAAAATTTCAACTGTCTAGCTATCACGGTTCATGAGATACAGACTGGTGACAGACAGATGGACAGACAGACGGACAGTGAAGTCTTAGTAATAGGGTCCGGTTTTTACCCTTTGTGTACGGAACCCTAAAAAAGATGTAATGGTATGGCCAGTGGCGGATTTACAGTGTTGGCCGCCCTCTAGGCCCCAGGCCTTGTTACTACTTGCCGTCCCTTGCTCAGGACTCATCTTGCTTGCTGCCGCCTTTAAAGTCTTGCTGCCCTAGGCCCGGGCCTACTTGGCCTTAGGGCAAATCCGCCACTGGGTATGGCCTGTTGCGGGGTGCCTCAGCGTTCACTGAGAGGCGTCGAGAATTTACAAACATCGCCGGCTGTAGATTCACAAATACACATATAAAGTAAGTTGCACTACAAAAAAGTTTGGGGATTCGCGCTGACTATGAATAAAATTGTAAAGTTTTCTTGTAAATTATCTTAGGTCCCGATGCACTTGTTTGCCTAGTCGAGTGGTCGCTCGACTCATATGCGTTTGGAAACCAATTGTAACAATACTCCTTGACAGCCTCGGAGAGACGTGTCATAATGCTCTGTTAAATAAATTACACGGATTTCGCATCTTCGTACAGAACACTGACAATATTATGCAGATTATGATGCAGATAGCATAGGAAACGGAACTGAGTATGCGACAAGATTATCCTATTAAATGTTCCCTTCTCCTTTGTCACATATATCCCTTATATAAAGCCCTAAATGTCTGGCGAAGTCCAGAAATGCAAAGCGGGCCAATTTCTCAGGAAGCGCGTTTGAGGAGACGGGAGGAATTAGTAAATAGGACGATTCGTAGTCCCGAAGTCCAATTCAGATTTAACAACTTGTTACTTTTTAGGGTTCCGTACCCAAAGGGTAAAAACGGGACCCTATTACTAAGACTTCGCTGTCCGTCTGTCCGTCTGTCTGTCACCAGGCTGTAACGCATGATCCGTGATAGCTAGACAGTTGAAATTTTCACAGATGATGTATTTCCGTTGCCGCTATAACAACAAATGCTAAAAGTACGGAACCTTCGGTGCGCGAGTCCGACTCGCACTTGGCCGGTTTTTTGATACCCTAAAGAATGCTCACGCTCATTGGTGCGTGCGAAAAGAAGTGAAAGTCGTGCGTGAGATGTGCGCCTAACACCAAAACTCAAAACCAAAAGCAGTTCAGGGTGCGTAGCCGACATGCCAATCGTTAACGCTCCGGAGCTAACGAAACGCAACTCTCACTGTCGCACTAATATGAAAGAGTGAGAGACACAAAGTGTTTCGTTGTCGCAAGGCTGTATCTCATGAACCTTGATAGCTAGACAGTTGAAATTTTCACAGATGATATATTTCTGTTGCCGCTATAACAATAAATACTAAAATGTACGGAACCCTCTGTGCGCGAGTCCGACTCGCACTTGAACGGTTTTTTTTAATATCCATCGTTTTTTTTTATACTACGTCGGTGGCAAACAAGCATACGGCCCGCCTGATGTTAAGCAGTCTCCGTAGCCTATGTACGCCTGCAAATCCAAAGGAGTTACATGCGCGTAAGCAAATCGCGCGCGCGTGTCGTTAAATTTAAATAGTCACAATTATTTAGCAGTGGCGATAGTGAGCACGTTGGTCGGGTCTTAAACGCCTTGTAGTGGAGATAGTGTTCCATCGGTTTGCCGCTGTCTTTGTCACATTTCGCAAGAAAGAACGGGAAAGAACATACGCGCCAAGTGTCAATTTTGATCGAATTTTGTCGGTTTTTATTTATTTTAAAAACGTTACCCTACAATATCGAAATTCTAAAGCTATGAAATTACTATTTACGTTAAGATTGTTTTTTCTTCTTTTTTTGTTTATAGTATCACATAATAAATAACCGAGTAAAGTAGGATTAAAAGTGTCATAATTCGTGTATCGGAAGCTATGTTGTTAAAGATAATATAGTCAAGAACTACATATATTTTTTCCACGTCTACGAATATCAACGCCTCTTAGAAAAACATGATCATATAAGGAGATTTTTCGCCTTCTGGCTCAGGGAACCGCCTTAAGGGAGCTACGCGAAATCCAGCGCTCGAAATTCAAAAATCGGCCCCCAGTTCGCTAACACTGCTAACAGTCCCTTGGCGACCTTAAAACGGCAGATTATTCCAGCTTGCAATTGCAGCGAACTTCGCGCGATGTTCCCGTGTGCCTCTTTATAACTTACACGACAAGTTACGAAGCATTCTTAAATTCAGTGGAGAAACATGTATAGTATGAATCTTCTCAAATGATTTTTACGCCTAAGACCCTAACCTGTTAAACAAGCATAGAATTCAGTGAAGAAGCATGTATTTCATATTTCATTTATTGCATAGTCATAAAAATAATCACATAATAAGATGTTACAATTTTAAGTTATTCAATAGGGAATATTACGCGAAACTCTGCGTAGGGGGCGCCAGGGCGCCACTACCACAATCTGAGGGTCTATCGTGAAACAAGATGAAAATAGAAATTTCGTTATCTAACATCTCTGTCACTGTTGCATATTCGAGCGATAAAGAGGCAGATAGCGAAATTTCGAATTCGCGTTTTCCGGTAGGTCCTCTGTAAACAAACCGCCTTGATGCATCAATGTCATATTTTGTTATCTGTGAAAACTTGTCAAAAACCTGTTAAAGGTACAGTATGTATAAGTTACTCTATGGTTTATTGAAAAGGCTAGTCCTGCACTCTGGTGGCAGAACATTGCAGTAATATCCCCTACTCATGGCACCCTGTTAGGGCACAACAACACCCAACTAGCAAATTATTTGTCGTAAGAAAGGCACCATATGTTTAACTTGCTATCTAATACTTACCTATTAAAACATTTCATCATAATATATATAGCGTAATTAGTGGGTATAAAAAATCGAATAATAATAACATTGTAAAAGTAAATCAAATATAAAAAAAATTATAACGTTTTCAGTTTTATTTCATGAGTTTAGCTTTTACTTTGTATGTTACTAAGACATGTTGTAAATGCCTGAAATAAATAGTTATTTAATTTAATTTAGTGGCAAATGTATGAACTCGTCGAAGAAAATTATTAATTAAACAAATATTTTAAAAAACAACGTATTTTAAGACCACTGTATAAAAGAGGATAAAAGATTAAGCCGACCATAAAGTTTTAAAATACGGATAGGCACTCAAGGAAAAAAGAAATATTACTTTATACAAAGTAACTTCAAAATGACATAAAATCCACTTCCACACTCCAGCTAAAGCTCAATTCACACATCGAAAACTGCAAATCAAATCACAGCAAAACAATATTTTATTCATAGCGCAATCAAACAACGCGACTTGAAATTTCCAGCAAACAGGACAATTTTATCAGCCGCCACGGGCGCCAAATTGCTGCTCCAAAAACGTCAGTGACAGGGATGGCGATATGGGGTGTAGATAAGTGTGTCTCTGTCGGTCAGGTTGGCAAGGCAGTGGAGCTTGGCGTTGGCGAGCCTCCAGCGCAGGTTCTGTTGTTTCGTTAGTACAATGCTCTGAAACGGGTAAGTGTGAGTCGTATTTAGATAACGAGGTGTCCATACAAATTTTATACATTTTATTTCTGAGACCTCTATAGTTTCATCTCATTTACCATTAGACCGGTGTTACTTATTTATTTAAATATGAAAAAAATATACAAAAGCCGGAATTGAATTTTAACATTAAAGTGAAACATTTACCTATTTCATTAAATTTGTTGTTATGCAGTATATTTTTCATACCGACTAGGTTTATAGCTAGCCATACACGCACGGATTTGTCCGCCGGACACGTCTCGGATCTGATCCGCGACTTCGCCACACACGGCGACGGACATCAGTTGTGATCCGGATTTAGCTAGTAACGGTTGTCTGCAACAATGTATCTGTCTAAACAAAAACTGGCTGTGATTTGTGGCGGTTTTATATGTCTCGAAGGAGGTGAAGTTTCCAGGTTTCCAGTACCTTTAAAAAAAAAGTATATATATATATGAGATTCTCAAAGTGAGTTCTTTTATTTCATATACACGACAGTTTCAAAACCTTTATTTTTTAATTTTCCCATTTACCCCCCAAAACTGGCCCCCATGTTGAAAATTCATTTGTTTACGTTACATGTCCGTCTTTGAGTTACAAACTTACATATATGTACCAAATTTCAACTTAATTGGTGGAGAAAATGGGCTGCGGCAGACGGACGGACAGACAGTCAGACAGACAAACTAACTGACGCACGAGTGATCCTATAAGGGTTCCGTTTTATCCTTTTGAGGTACGGAACCCTAAAAAGGGTATAAATCTAAAGGAAAGTTACGGAAATTAGTTCTTTCTACAAGGAAAGGAAAATAGAATTACGGCCGGTATTGTGCGAGTAATCTATGCGAGGAAGCACTCGGCTTTTCAATAGCTTTATGTTATAATAGTATTACGTTAGTTCTTTGATAGGTTTTTCCTCTTAGAGTAGATTTATCTGTAGTAAATATACAGGGTGTCCTTAGCCATTGGACAAAGCCGAAATGTACACATGCATTAGGGTATTTAGAATCAGTATACAAAGTATTATAACAACCGGTGTAGCGGTTACAAAGAAATTAACAAATTACGATTTTTTACATTGGAGCAGCCTGTATGTGTTAATAGCTCCTGAGGTAATAAATAGTATGAAACCTTCTTCGATCTTATTGGTTATCTTTTTTTTTTTTTTTTATTATGAAATAGGAGGCAAACGAGCAGACGGATCACCTGATGGAAAGCGATTACCGCCGCCCATGGACACCCGCAACACCAGAGGGGTTTTAAGTGCGTTGCCGGCCTTTAAGATGGGAATGCGCTCTTTTCTTGAAGGTTTGAAGGTCATATCGGTCCGGAAATACCGCAGGCGACAGTTCATTCCACAGTTTAGCTGTGTTTTATTTATGACATTAATAAGATTCTGACTTATGACAAATGTCATCACTGCCGCACATTTTCGAACAAGCTATCAAAAACACTTCCAATTATTAATACAGCATGTTTCTGTTTGTTGTCGATCATTCGAATAAATTTTTGTTTTAAAATTTATTTTTTTATGTTTTGTTCTAATTAAAAAAATATTAACGTTAGAGCATTCCTGAGAAGTAACTTTTACTCTGCGTGGAATTTCAGGGTTTATC
Organism: Cydia strobilella; assembly: GCF_947568885.1. Lineage (NCBI taxonomy): Eukaryota > Metazoa > Arthropoda > Insecta > Lepidoptera > Tortricidae > Cydia > Cydia strobilella. Next base: position 16,529,112 of record NC_086051.1, on the reverse strand, counting down.
CAATGGCTAAGGTCACCTTGTATAATACTTATTCCATTCCTTCGTTTTGGCAAGCTTTTAGTTAACTAGGAATGTTGGTTTGCAATATGTTCGGGTCAAATAAAACACATTATGGTCGGGTTTTCGGTGAAGGAAAACATCGTGAGGAAACCGGACTAATCCTAACAAGGCCTAGTTCCCCCTCTGGGTTGGAAGGTCAGATGATAGCCGCTTTCGTAAAAACTAGTGCCTACGTCAATTATTAGGATTAGTTGTCAAGCGGACCCCAGGCTCCTATGAGCCGTGGCAAAATGCCGGGATAACGCGAGGAAATTGCTGCGTCTTGTTTTACAAAAGAGTTTTTCAATAAAACACATGTCAAGATTGTTGACCCTTTTTCTAATAAACTGAAATAAATGTCATATACTAATAAAAAGTAACCAAGGCCTCCAGTGCCCCAGGCTGGAATCGAACCAGCGTCCTCTGCTATGGCGGCAGGTGCCTGTGCCATTCGTCCACTGGGCCACAGCAGCATAGGTCGAAATTTTCCAAGGCTAAGGCGCTCCCTGACCATCCCTAAGTGTAAGGCTTGAGTGGACGCTCGAGTTGGGCGTGCAGCGGGGCGGGGCGTGCGGCGTGCATGTTAAACAAATGCAAACGTATAGGAGCGGCCTTAGTGCACGCTGCTCAAATCACTTGTGAGCCCGACGCCACGCTGCACGCCCCGCCGAAAGCTCCGCTTCGAGCGTCCACTCAGGCCTTACACTAAGGTAGAACAGTATGGTTCGACCTTCTAACTGAATCATCCATGTGATTCTGAGCTAGCGAGAGAGATGGCGCTGCCAATCAATACTGTAAGAAGTATTAAAGCAAATTAAATTATTTACAGAAAATTTTTTCATTTGTTTTTATTTTAAGTAGAAACACTACTATTGTTTTTTGTTGATTGTAAACTACTACAACTACTATATAAATTATATACTGAAATGAATGTCATATACTAAGAAAAAAATACAATGCTAAAAATACGAATATATTATTAATGATATAGTAGTGCAAAAACAACTTCTGCCGGAGAAAACAAATCACGCTAATATTCTCAAAATCATCTCTTTCCATTTTAGAAGATTGTCTTCTAACGTTCACAGAATCGAAAGAGTGATAATAAATTATTCATATGACGTTTTCCTACTTGACTTTATGTTTTGACGCGGCGCCGGCTACAATACATATTTTACGAGTACAGTCAGCCCGAATTATATTTTATGGAATCAACCCTTCAGTAATAAAAAGTTGAGAGCGCACTTGACATAAACAGACGGTTGAAAAACATATTTTCGGCGTAGAGCACGTCGGAAAATATTAGATATTACCATGAAAATAAGTTGAATTTATTATGACGTAAAATTGCGTCTGTTAAGACCCATTTATTTGGTAAAAAAAAACATTGGACCGTGGTGTCTAAGCACAGATAAACTAAGGCGCCTGCAGCATTTTCAAATAACTAGCGAAGCGCCTCGTTGAGGCAACGGGTGACAGGAGGGCTGGCTCTTACCTAGCGCAACGCATTGGCATTGCCGTCCAGCGCGGTAAAGAAAATTTACAGATACAGCGGTGGCATCAGCGCCGCAACAATTGTGCGGCCGCAGTTGCCATTGTAACCTCACCTTTATGATTATAACCATTGAGACTATGAGTCGTCAAAAGGACACGTTATTTGCATCGCATTTGCGATAATACCGCATTATTACAAATATAAAATCCGATTCTCAAGGTCAAGCTGTAAAATCCAGCCAATAAGCAATAACTCTGATCGGCCTGCAGAGCTCCCAATTAGGGAATCAACACAAAATTCGCGATTCAGCAAGCAGTCCACTTAACTGATTGCACAGTACGCTTCACTGACACCGTAGCAAAATGTTCGAAAATATACCGATGGATGTCGTTTTTTTTTCAAACGGATGATTTAATTGCGCCAAGATTTTTAAAATTATCTTAATAAGATCCTCCAGAACTAATAATAAGTAATTACATATGAAGGGTACACGGAAATAACATGTCTAGTCACTTTAGTAACATTTTGAGTAATCGCGGTTTTAAAATTTGGAACCATGTCTGAATATAAGGTAATTCCGGACCAGGTATTTTTTAACTAAAAAAAAGTTGTGTTACATATATTATACAGTGGTAGCAAAAGCCATAACTAATAGTTTATTAGGAGCTCTACATTTTGAGATGAAAATCTAATTTTCCGAAAAAAGTGACTAGACGTGTTCTTTCCGTGTACCCTATAGCAATCTGAGACAAATCAGGGTGAAATTTTAACCACTGTTCATACTCTGCGTAGGGACTTTATAGGTCATAATGAACAACTTTTACTATGGGACCAATGCTGAAATCACGTAAAAAAAATTTGGCTGTCCCATACAAATCAGCGGCATCACATCAGCCGGAATGTATGAAACGGACAAAAATTTTTTTTGCAATTTCGGCATTGGTCCCGTAATAAAAGTTGTTCAGTATGACCTATAAAGTCACTACGTAGAGTATGGTAGTTAAAATTTCACCCTGTATAATATATGATTTGCTGGACTTAACATAATATTATGTTAATATATTATGTGTTGAAGTCTGTTAAACAGTGAAGGCTATACCAAAGAATTACACAGTACAAATTACACAGTACAGAATTATTGTACACAGGTACATAGTCAGGTAAGTGATACAAATTGAAAAAAAAAACCGACCAAGTGCGGAACTCGCACACCGAGGGTTCCGTACTTTTTAGTATTTGTTGTTATAGCGACAACAGAAATACATCATCTGTGAAAATTTCAACTGTCTAGCTATCACGGTTTATAAGATACAGCCTGGTGACAGACGGATAGCGGAGTCTTAGTAATAGGGTCCCGTTTTTACCCTTTGGGTACGGAACCCTAATCACCCTTTATTTTTGTTTATTTGCTTGATCTTCGACTACACCAACTCACAGTCAACATATCAATCAGTTTATACTATAGTTTATTTGCATGATGGTCATTTGAACTATGCTCTCGGAGCTCCGTGGGCTGATGGTACTTAAAACGTCTATCTCTGTCTCTAATGCATTGCACGATAAGTGTGACAGAGATAGCCTTGTCAGTTACTGCCGAATAATCGGTTTTCGGTAATTTATCTGGCGCAGTCGGTAGGTTTCATGAAAATATGTGAGTACCTGATACAATATTTATCCTACATTCAATCAACCATAAGCATAGACATAGTATAGTATAGTTATAGACATGAAACCGAGCGACCAGGGGTAAGAGAAAGACATATTCATGTATTGACAGGCTAATGTATGGCAGCCTAATCCTTTTTCTCTTTCACTCTTATAAATTTCGGTATTTCGCCATCGCCTCCTACCTATGCTGCCACAACCCAACCATGAAAAAAAACCCGGTCGGTGATAAGGACAAAGCATGGCACTATTTTCTCTTTCCTCTTATAGGAATCGCAATAAGACTATCTTTCTGTATCAAAGAGTGTCAGGCCCTGTTATTCTCGACGTTTGACTTAAACAGCTTTACAGCTAAATCAGTTTTTAGTTTATTTGTATAGTGAATGAGTCCTTTGAGCTAGCGCTCTCAGTGCCCCGTGGGCTGTCAGTGGCAGATGCGGCACCCTAATGCCGTTACAAACTATCTAGACAGCCAGGTCATATTATAATGTAATTGTGGCGTTTTAAGAGTAAAATAAGAACGAAATACAATACAATTGTATTTGAGATGCAATTCAAAAGAAGACTGCAGCAGCGTTGATGCAGACGCTACTATCAAATTATTTTGATGAAATTATACAAAGCCTAGTTTTCTCATTAAATCCTTATCCGCATAACTATTTTAAGTTTGCAGAAGGCCAGATGGCCTGCCACAGATGTGTTTTTCAATGGCATGTCATTGGCGTGGTCAGTGGGATCAAACATTTTGGAAAATCATGAAAGAGTCAAGGTGAGAAAAAAAAGTTTTACAAAAAACATAAGCACAGAGCGGACGCGCTTTACATCAAAAATCACTTATGTTTCTATGTGTGAACGTCTGTACACGCGGCATGCGTCATCGTGTGAGTAAGTTGCTTAAAAACAGTACTGAGCGGCCGGCAAACGGCCGTTAATCTGCTGTCGCGGGGCGAGGTAATTCGAGTCGGAGCGGGGCGGTGCGTTGCCGTTCTGTATGATAATACTATTACTTATTCTGTGACATAAGTTTCACTTGTGAAAAAGCCCTAGAGACCTACTCGCAAAATATATATTAGGATTTGAATCTAAGTTTGACACGAGTCTGTTTCTCATAAGCTGCGGCGCAGTGACCCAACTAATCTGTTCATTTGCGAAGTGCAGGGGGTTGTGCCGCCTGACGGATTATCGGACGTCGACACGTGTGTGGGCCCTTTAGAGCGCCTGCAGATTAGTGATCTAAAATCTAAGGTTTAATGGCATTACTCATGGTATAATAATATACTCCGCCTGGTACTCTCTTCCGAGACTCGCGAACCACGTGACTGACACAAGCCTACGTCATCGTGAACCTGGGAATAGCATGATGACGTAGGCTTGTGTCAGTCACGTTGTTCGCGAGTCTCGGAAGAGAGTACCAGGCGGAGTATATTATTATACCATGGCGTTACTCATAAAACGTCTGTATAGTCTAACAAACCGTTGTTAATCGTTTATCCCTATCCGTCGTTTTGACATTTCTTTGTTAGAAAGAGACATTTTAACAGTTTTGTAAGAGGTTGCTAAGTTTTATAATTAAGTTTAAGTCCATTTTTGAGAGCAGACTGCAATGCTGCAAAATGACAATAACCATCATCATTATCATATCAGCCTTCTATCGCCCACTGCTGAGTATTATAGGCCTATCTTCGAGTACGCGACAATAGCCATTCATTATGAAGTGTGTATCATCGTGCGATGGAGTCACTTTTCATGTCAATACTCCCAATGCCAACTTTCAACATTACGGTTTTATTTAGAACGCGGTGAACGTGCCATTGCTAGAATTAACGTGATACCTTAATAAGATAAGATAAGACTAAGGAAAGTGAGAAAAAATTACAAACCTGTAAACCTATATGAAAACGGATTATATCGCGTATATTGAATTTATAATACATCCCGACGTTTCGAACCCTTTACAACCTATTTCATAGTTTTATTTCATGAGTAACTATAGAGTGGGTGCCCCATGAGTCAAACCGGGGATCCGGCAGACCTCGTCGGCGATGGCGGGATAACTTGGACTCCTTTTTGAGCGACTGGCCAGATGTAGCTCAAAACCGGGAGGAGTGGAAGAAGAGGGGGGAGGCCTTTGCCCAGCAGTGGGACACAATAGGCTCGTAATAAATAAATAATAATAACTATCGCGGTAACCGAAGACAATATTATACAAACCTACCTGTCAAACTCTTTCTTATTAGCATATAAATCCGGTTGTAGCCTCAGCTGTCTCGAAAGCCCAGTGGTACGTGGCTTATAAGAATGTGTGAAAGCATTAATGGACTGTAACTGTCTAAAAATAAATAATTTTTATTTTATTTTATTTATTAATAAATAAGTCATTTCGAATTGGTAAATAAATTCGTTTTGCGCTACACTATTATCATCGGATCCTGATGAAACGGTTGATCTGCAAATATCCCCTTTTGTTATTATGAAACTTAAATTCAGCAGTTTAAATTCGATTGAAACATTTTTCCTCCATTTTACGAGTGCAATCTATGGTTTTAGTTCTCACCACATTATAGAGAAGAAACAGACTAAGTTTGCATATAGTACGAAGTTAGCTGGACGTTTTAAGGACTAGGTTCGGATGGAGTTTATGTGCCGCATCTTTTACGCTGTAGCTTCATAGTGATGTTCCCTTTGCCGGGGAAATTACTGGTACGAAAAGGCAATTTATAAAAAAGAGAAAAAGAAAAAAATAGTGAAGAAAATGATAAATGTCGTTTCTCATAAGCAAGCCTCAAACGTATCTAAACTAAAAAAATATTTATCAGTACGGTTTTTACTCACTATTATTTTTAGTCGCTTTTGGAGACATGTAAAACCTGTACTGATAAATATTTTGAAATATGTCTCACGATAGTTTAAGTGCGTATCTAAACTAATAAAATGCAGTCGTTTTACGAAGGCGTAATTTTGCATGTAGCTTCAATGATGTTCTTTTAGCCGAAAATATTCCCAATACAAGGGAATATTAAATGGTTATGCGTCATAATAAAGGAAAATTAATCGGCAAAATTCCTAATACCAAAAGTGGATATTTAATTCCTACATACAGTTAAAATAATTCTAACATTTTCTTAATAAAACAGGTGCCTGATTCTAATAAACCTACATTTTTGATCTGAAACTGTTATGGATTTGTCCGTTCAAGGGTGTGATTTCTGGACCAGATAATTTTTGACAGCTTAACCAAATCCATAAGTTTCAGAACAAGAAATTATAAATCACATTTACAATCGGGTCTATCGTGAATTTATTTTGTTACCTTTATTTACCGACGTTTCGACACAGGTTTCACTGGTCGTGGTCGCGGCTACACACGGCACACAAATCCTTGTTTTGACACGTCAGTTAGCCGCGACCACGACCAGTTAAACCTGTGTCGAAACGTCGGTAAATAAAGGTAACAAAATAAATTCGCGATAGACCGTATTGTAAATGTGATCTAATAAGAAATTATAATTGAGGTGGTTTTAATCTTTATGTATCCTCGTTTTGCCTCTGCACTCCTCAACAAGAATGCTTCTTTGAGTCGTGAATATTTCCGGGAACTTTTACGGGAATATTCCTACTTGGCTAAAAATAACACATCACTAGTTCCAAGACGCTCGTTTGACTAAGTTTTTATCGCCACTACCGTCCGGTTGGAATTTAATTGCATTGACGCTAGTTGTAGAAACTCTGTGGCGGCTTGATTTTGCTTTTGAGTATTTTTCCCGGAAGACGTATTTTTGCCGACGCATTTTCATAGTGATTAAAAAAAAACATTTTCAATACGACTGGATTAGTCTTGTTCATAACTATTTCTAATCTCAAATCGATAGCGTAAGTAGTTCTCGAGATATTTAGGGATGTGCTAGAGTCTAGCTTTATGGTGCGACTATAGCAGCCAGACCGACAGAGTCGTACCATAACGGTTTTACCTTTTTGGTATGGAACCTTAAAAATTAAAGTGCCATATCTAAGGCAGCCCAGCCAGGCAACCATGTGCGATTAATCTATGTTCTTCAAAATCATGTTAAAAACCGGCCAAGTGCGAGTCGGATTCGCCCACCGAGGGTTCCATACTTCTTAGTATTTTAATAACAAAACTTCCGTGAGACACAGTTAAATATATTAATAACGGGTCACTCACCCGGTCGGGTCGGGTCGGGTCTTTTTAGTATTTGTTGTTATAGCGGCAACAGAAATACATCATCTGTGAAAATTTCAACTGTCTAGCTATCACGGTTCATGAGATACAGCCTGGTGACAGACAGACAGACGGACAGCGGAGTTTTAGTAATAGGGTCCCGTTATTACCCTTTGGGTACAGAGTCCTAAAAATGAGAGTATAAACTTTTTACAGAATCTAACATGTATTTTAAACTTAAGTTATTTGTCATATCTGACAAATCGTTGATAATCGTTTGTTCTTATCAATAATTTTGATTATTTTGTGCTAAAGTTTATGAAAACGGGTATAAGTATATTACCATCAGATGTATCGTGCGCTTATTTACCACGATCATGATAAAAACATCAATTCCGCCCCACCATTTACTCCGCCGCCAGTGGATAAACGTCACGTTTTTGCCGCGAAAGCTGTCTATTAATCTTAACGACATGTGAAGGTCACAGGGATGGGATGGTACCAGAAATATTCCCGAAGCGGGAAAGGTTTGAGAATATTCCGATAACATTCTCGCAGGCGTTTAGATATCGTTTTGTTATCAAGTGTAAGTCGCATCGGCCTCTTAGTAATATTTACCATAAAATAATAGAAAACTTGAGGGCCGCGCTAGGTTTTCATGACAAGTACTACGTCAAGTATTGAGCTGATAGGGATATGTATTCTAAATGCCACGTTTGTGCAAAGTTAGTGTGGTCAGAGTCTAGGCTTCGCCAGCAACTTTCAACCTCATTTTCACCCTCTTAAGGGTTGATTTTCCAAAAAATCCTTTTTAGCGGAGCGGTAGAGCTACAACATTTCAACAATATGCGCTTTTAATTTTAAGGTTAATTGGCGTTGTGTAAAAGAATTCTGAAATCAATTATTTACAAATTGTTATTACAGATATTTTAGTAGTTACGTATACCTATATACACGGTGTTTCCTGTAACAGGAGCATTAAATTAAACTGGAGGCTGTACGCCTCAAACTGACCAACATTTGTTCAGCAACGTTTTAAAATTATGATTTTTTTAGATTATACCTTTTTCATACTAATTAAATATTATTTTCAATGTACGCTGCCATCTGTATGTTTGACGTTGCTTGTCACCCTTTAAACATAACAAATTTTGCAATACGTTGCGTCTTAGAATAAACTTTACAGTTTAATGAAAATCAAAACACAAGTTACTTTTAAAAGTTGCTGAACAAATGTTGGTCAGTTTGAGGTGTACAGCCTGTAGTTTAATGTAATGCTCCTGTTACAGGAAACACCCGGTATACATAAATTTAAAACCTAGTCTAAAAAAGAATTTTAAGATCCTTAATTACCTACTTGTCACTAAACGGAATATATTAACTTGTAAATTAGCAGGCACTTATATTTTATATGTGACATTTAGGACGTGTCGTACCTAATTGGCGGAGTTCACTTGTGCCTTAATAATTACGCCCCATTTAGGTAATAAGGTGTGAAAATTGTAAATCTTTTAAATCTACATTTTAGGGAGAAATCCTAACAACGGTCAAAACTAAATTTGAAACAAAAAAAAACTATGATAAAGATTTCCGCTATAATGTCTTAACGAACTTCATATAGGTAAGAAAAAGGTCTTAAAAGCATTGCTCTGGTTTTAATAACAAATTAGAGACAGACATATTAAATAAATGAAAACGAGTCACTCAAGTATTTTAATTTTTGTGTTTTCATTAATATATTTATGTATATGTTGCTCTGGTTGTTAAAGTAGTCAGTTAGTCTCACGATGATTTCACCCTTTTCAACATTTTTTTGTGTTGTATTTGATTTGCCATTTTACCTACATGTTTTTAATTTATTGACTCCTGCGGGCTTAGCACGGTAGCATTTTTATCGCCTGTTACCATGCCTGTCACGTTCTAACAAGTATGTCAAGTGCGAAAGTGACAGGCATAGTTACTAACATATTTAGTTAATTTAGTTTTAATTTAAGATTAGTTATTTTATTTTAAATGTAAATGTAATTGTATATGGAATTTTTTTATTCTGATATTAATTATTTGAATTGAATTGAATAGTGACAGGTGATAAAAATGCAACCACGCTGACACCGCTGGAGAAAAGACTAGAAAAACTTGATATACATAATATTTATGCTCTTCTTTAATCTTTTAAACAGTATTTAACGATGAAATGTAACACATAAACGCCGTTCGGGCGCGATAATCTCAGCACTCAAAACAGGAGATTTCACCTTAAAGTCCCATGACGGGGGCATTTACCCGCCACTTTATCAGTCACCGGAAAACTGTCAAGTTTTTTGCGACGACGGGCCTTGAAACCATTAATCACTAGGCTTGATACTGGTTTTAGTGATAAGGTTCCAGTGAAATTCGTTTATTATGACTGCTTATACTGACCAACCGCTAACTGTGATGTAATTACTCGTACTGGTTTTAGTGATAAGGTTACAGTGGAATTCGTTTATTATGACTGCTTATACTGACCAACCGCTTAATGTGACGTAATTACTCGTACTGGTTTTAGTGATAAGGTTACAGTGGAATTCTTTTATTATGACTGCTTATACTGACCAACCGCTAACTGTGATGTAATTACTCGTACTGGTTTTAGTGATAAGGTTACAGTGGAATTCGTTTATTATGACTGCTTATACTGACCAACCGCTTAATGTGACGTAATTACTCGTACTGGTTTTAGTGATAAGGTTACAGTGGAATTCGTTTATTATGACTGCTTATACTGACCAACCGCTAACTGTGACGTAATTACTCGTACTGGTTTTAGTGATAAGGTTACAGTGGAATTCGTTTATTATGACTGCTTATACTGACCAACCGCTTAATGTGACGTAATTACTCGTACTGGTTTTAGTGATAAGGTTACAGTGGAATTCGTTTATTATGACTGCTTATACTGACCAACCGCTAACTGTGATGTAATTACTCGTACTGGTTTTAGTGATAAGGTTACAGTGGAATTCGTTTATTATGACTGCTTATACTGACCAACCGCTAACTGTGACGTAATTACTCGTACTGGTTTTAGTGATAAGGTTACAGTGGAATTCGTTTATTATGACTGCTTATACTGACCAACCGCTTAATGTGACGTAATTACTCGTACTGGTTTTAGTGATAAGGTTACAGTGGAATTCGTTTATTATGACTGCTTATACTGACCAACCGCTAACTGTGATGTAATTACTCGTACTGGTTTTAGTGATAAGGTTACAGTGGAATTCGTTTATTATGACTGCTTATACTGACCAACCGCTAACTGTGACGTAATTACTCGTACTGGTTTTAGTGATAAGGTTACAGTGGAATTCGTTTATTATGACTGCTTATACTGACCAACCGTTTACTGTGACGTAATTACTCGTACTGGTTTTAGTGATAAGGTTACAGTGGAATTCGTTTATTATGACTGCTTATACTGACCAACCGCTAACTGTGACGTAATTACTCGTACTGGTTTTAGTGATAAGGTTACAGTGGAATTCGTTTATTATGACTGCTTATACTGACCAACCGCTAACTGTGACGTAATTACTCGTACTGGTTTTAGTGATAAGGTTACAGTGGAATTCGTTTATTATAACTGCTTATACTGACCAACCGCTTACTGTGACGTAATTACTCGTACTGTGCGAAGTTTGGTTTTCATAATTATTTGTGACAAAGTCAGATAAGATGATTTCGCTTATATCGCTTAGTAACGGCCCGATTCAAAGTTTTAGATACGACAAATATTAGAATTAGAAACGATATGGCAGTCTCAAAAGTGACGTTTCTTCAAACAAAAACGTAACTTTTGACACTAACACTTTTGGCACAGGCCTTAAGCGCCTGCCTCAATCGCCCAAGAAAATTTTGGGACCGGCACAACAACATATTATTTACTTTACTAACTTAGCGGTTACACTCACGTATTTTTAGTCACTCGCGCGACATGTTTCGGAGAGCCTAGGTCTCCATTTTCAGTGCCTGAGTGAGTAGCGGTCACGAAGGGTGGGCGTCACCCACCCGAAATGCGTCAAATGGAGACCTAGGGTCTTCGAAACATGTCGCGCGAGTGACTAAAAATACGTGAGTGAAACCGCGAGGTTCGTTAAGTTAATATGTCTCACGATAGTTTAAATTCGAACATATTATTTTATTTTTGCCTGTCTAAAAATATCACCTAGTCACATATCAGTCTATTAGAAGCAAAGAATTAAATATTCTGTAAGTGATTAGTACTTTATTCCACATTCGTGTCGTTATTAAAATAATTACAGGCTAGTTATAGGTGCTTATACTCTCATAAACTATTCATTCTACGAGTAAGTCACCGGCCCTTGTCAAGGGCCGTCATGCGCAGCACTCATCTCAATAGCCGTCACTTGGAACTAGTATCACCATTTAAATAATTAAACATCAATAAAATAAAACTATGAAAACGGATTATATCGCGTATATTGAATGTATAATACATCCCGACGTTTCGAACCCTTTACAGCGTTCGTGGTCAACGGGTGACTGAGGAAAAATTACAAAGTGCAAAAATACCCACATACTAAAATAATGAACAATCATAGACTACAAACTTTAAGGCCTTATGAACCGATTTTGCATGTACAACCAGCCTTAAAGTTTGTAGTCTATGATTGTTCATTATTTTAGTATGTGGGTATTTTTGCACTTTGTAATTTTTCCTCAGTCACCCGTTGACCACGAACGCTGTAAAGGGTTCGAAACGTCGGGATGTATTATAAATTCAATATACGCGATATAATCCGTTTTCATAGTTTTATTTCATGAGTAACTATCGCGGTAACCGAAGACAATATTATAAACATCAATAGTTATTTGTGCAACAAGAGAAGAAAGTTGGTTTTTCTTGCGAGTGTTTATTTAAACACTGTTAATTAAAAACACGAGATGTAAAATAACTTTGCTCTCGTGTTGCACACATAATTTTTCACCTCAGTAGTGAGAACATAATTAAAGGTTAAAATGTATTTCGAATTACACAGAATAACAGACAAAAAAAAAATGTAATAAAAGTATGAAGTGAGAGTTCATGGCCTTCACTAAATTAAAAAGCTACTTTGTTTCAGTCCCTGGAGTGAGGAAAGTCGCACTTTCTTCACTCCCTGGAGTGACGAAAGTAGGCTTGTTCGAGCTGCTGAGGTGAAAATGTCATTTATTTTCAGGCAACGAACATAGTCACATGCCTTATAAACTAAAATACCATACCACTTTCTCTAAAACTGAACTTTCTGTGAACTTTTTTCTGAAATGTGTTTATCCCATGATACGTAGGTCTTCTTAGGATATTGTCGTGTCATAAAACTACAATGAAGCAGTCAGCACATGATTGGAGCGACAGTATCTCACGGCGAGATAGACTACCCGTCTTTTTGTAACTATGTTAATTAAAGAGGGACGGGTAGTCTATATCGCAGCGAGATACTGTCTCTCCAATCATGTGCTAGCCAGGCTGGAACCACTTAGAGCATGTCCCGGTGGCAGCATTAATCCTGCGCGGTCATTCCGCGATATTTCCTTGGGGAACCGAACCGGTTTCAGAAGGGACACCGATTCATTCATTCATTCGTTCGTTCGTTTCGGACGGTGTACGATTCATTCCATTTTGAGAACTGCATTTTGTGGCAGTATGCGATTTAGAGTATCAACGACTTCCTCTTAACTAATACATTAAAATATAGGATAAGAATAGAGCCAATTAGGTTTTATTTTATATATTATATATGATGGTTCCTCCTAGAAGTCCAAATCCCGCCTGAGATGACCCAGGACCGAGAAACCTGGCGAAATATAACTAGGAGAGCCGACCCCAAATAATGGGAAAAGAACAAGGAGAAGAAGATATAAGATGGTTCCTGTTCTGTGTCATTATCATTGGACATTCAAAATCATTGGAAAACTTCGATTTTGTACTTCGAATGAGGTTAATTTTAATAAAATTATACGGAAGGCTCCGTCCCTTAGTTCTGTGAATTTTTTTTTTTTTTAATAACCTGTAGTGTCCCACTGCTGGGCAAAGGCCTCTCTCTTAGATTTCCATGACTCCCGTTGTTGAGCTGTTTCCGGCCAGTTATTAGTGAAGGTGTCTAAGTCGTCCCGCCATCTCCGCCTGGGCCTGCCACGTCCGCGCTTCTTTTGCGGCATCCACTTGGTGGCTATACTAGCCCACCTATCCGGATGCATGCGGCAGACGTGACCTGCCCAGTCCCACTTCAGCCTAGCGGTCTTCTCCCCTACGTCAGCTATGCCTGTTCTGGAGCGCAGTGTAGTGTTTCGGATGCGATCCATCCTTGTGACACCTAGAATGCTGCGCTCCATTGCTCTCTGGCAAACCTTCAATTTGAATAATTAAATATCTTTTATTTCTTATTATCTCGTCGTAAAATTACAATGAAGCAGGAGTCACCTAGATCATGTCCCGGTGGCAGCATTAATCCTGCGCGGTCATTCCGCGATATTTCCCCGGAGAACCAAACCGGTTTCGGGAGTGACACCGGTGTGCGATTCATTCCGGCCTGAGACTTGCATTCTACGACAAAGAGTATATTATTATTATATAGATCTTAATCATTAAGATAATTAATTGTAAAAAAAAATTAAGGTTCTCCATTCGTCGAAACTTTTTACGTAAATACATGTCTTCTGCCGTTTCCTCGCGTCATCGCGGAGGGGAAACTAGGCCTTATTGGGATTAACTTAGTCCGGTTTCCTCACGATGTTTTCCTTCACCGAAAAGCAACTGGTAAATATCAAATGATATTTCGTACATAAGTACTGAAAAACTAATTGCCATACGAGCCGGGGCTTGAACCCGCGACCTCCAGATTGAAGTCGCACGCTCTTACCGCTAGGCCACCAGCGCTTCTCTTATGTTTTAACCATTTATATAAGCATGAAATTTGCAAAAGCATTTCTCCATACGTCCCCTAAGGCATATTCAGATTTTTAAAATATGGTACCAGTATGATGTCAACATTAGGCATTCGTTATGAGTCAAACGCCGCAAACGAGACGAACTGAGATTAGAACTAGTAAAAACTACATAAATTCTTATGATTCCAGATTAAAACTAGTGACTCTCCACCGTTTAGAAAAGAAAACAAAAGGTGGATCAACAAAAACTTCTATAATAATTATCCCATCTGCTCATCAAGTTTCACTAGAATCGGTTGAAAAATGCGAACTGTAGAGAACATTCGCACATACGAAAGAATTTTTGCCCGCGCTGAAACGGAGACCTTCGCTTTCGTTTGGTCGAAAAAAGTTCTTCAAAATCTTAAGAGCGTGAGCAGTTAAGGTTATTTTATTATTTTTTAACAAGCAGAGAAACGAACGATGCTACTTATTAAGCTTATAATAAATTTAAAATTGGAAAGTGTTTTTGTTTTATTGTTCGAAAATTTGTTAGATCTTGAATGATCGAGTCTCCAAAAGGGCCAAATCTCAAACAAGTCTAAAATAACTCAAGCTTAGATTTCCTTACTATATGTAATTAAAGGCCAGGAAAACAATGCTTCGAGTGATTATCTGATGGGATGGGTGAAGATCGGGCAGCCAAAAGGGCCTACTTGGGTCGACCAACTGGACGAAGGTCATAATAAATATCGTTGGACGGATGGAGTGGAGGCAGATCTCCGTGAGCTCGACATCGGCGAAAGCTGGCGTGATATCGCTCTGGACCGAGCAAAGTGGCGTGCTCTTGTGCTGAAGGCCAATACTCATTTTGGGTCATCGCGCCAGCCAAGTAATTAGGATATCTGACGGCGCGGCGGAGCGTTTGTTTCATGGCTCACCCGAGGGAATCGGAACGCATGCTTCTAGCAAAAGGACAATCAAGCTTGACCTCGAGTGTGCGTCGTGGCCGAAGCGTCAGCTTTTATCCCCTTGACCGCCAATAAATAAATAAACTCTAAGGATAGCTGGAAGAGATAGGTAGATTAATATCATGTTCATATCATATTTTAAAAATTCTGAATACGCCTACCGTATATTGCATGCAAACGATATTACGTGAGCGCACAATTACAAAATACCTCCGTTTCGTTTCTTACGATATTAAGTTATGCGGCAAAATGTGGGGACAGAGAATGATCGGCTTTTGAGAAATAGTGGAGACGGAATGTATTCTGTGTATGAATAGGGTATTTGACTGTATTTAAAATAAATTATTTTACACCATGCATCAAATAAGGCACCAGAAGATTAATAGAGAAACGTAGACAGCAGTTATTTTTAGACACAACTTCTATTTTAAAACCCGTATAAAACTATAAAGAGTAGGTGATTTGATTGTGACGTCACATGCTAGTGTTTCAAATAAATTCCATAGTAGCAAAATCGTTTTGACAGTTCGAAAAAAGAAACTGATTTGACTAGTATTATAGTCAAATACCCTATTGCTACTTAAGGCATTGAGTTTACTACCTGTTTTGTAACTGGTTTTTATACTAAAATAGGTATTAAAATGTTCTTAGCATCATTTTTTTAATAGCCTATCTTGTTTCCCACTGCTGGGCAAAGGCCTCCCCTTTCTTCGGCCACTTATCACGGCTTGGTGCATGCTCTCGTCAGTCGCTGCAAAAAACGTCGAGGTCATCTTGCCATCTCTTTTTTGGTCTGCCTCTGCCTCGGCTAGTCTGCGGTGCCCATTCTGTAGCCCGTTTGGCCCACTGATGCGGGTTTTTGGGCTTAGCGGCCTTAACACCCAGATTTGCGATACCAGTTCTGGAGCGCAGTTGCGTGTTCCTAACCGACATCCTTAGCATCATTAAAAAAATCACGTTTGTTGTGTGGGAGCCCCATTTAAATATTTATTATATTTTGTTTTTAGTATTTGTTGTCATAGCGGCAACAGAAATACATCATCTGTGAAATTTTCAACTGTCTATATTCTATTTTTTTATTCCGTAGACTAAAATGACATTTCATGTGGTACTGAGAAATGTCATGTCTTACACATGAAACGTCATTTTAGTCTTTGGAATAAAAAAACGTCACTTTTGACACTGACATATCCGATCCATGTCGTATCTTTAGCAATTTTTTTAGCTATCACGGTTCTAGAGATACAGCCTGGTGACAGACAGACGGACGGACGGACAGCGGAGTTTTCGTTTAATTTTGAAACAATTCTTCCAAAATTAAGAAGCTAATCTCAATTCAAAGCAATTTTCAGAAACAAATTGACTTGATCGGACGATAAAGGACTAGGGTTGCTCATTAGCGGCTATCAAAGCCGTTTTAAAATCGATCTTTAAACTCTCGCTTCGTACCAAAAGGTTTTAAGCGCGTTGAAACCTATTGAGGTTTCAACTACATTAAAACCTTTTGTTAAAGACAATGAAGAACTTTGATTAAGAACAGCCCAAGCGCTATAGCTTTAAGAACAAGTTAAGCTGTTTTGCTTGTAGGGAGCTGTGTTTGAAAAGGTCGTAACTGCCAAGTGTTTGAGAATAAAATAAGCGTTTTTGTAAATTGTTAGAATGAATCGTTTGATAGTTAATGAGCCGCGAACGGTAATGAGCTTGCGAGTCTGTACTAGCGAAAGGCTTTTAAGTTTGCAAACCTTATTACGATGCAATAAGGTGTGTTTTTGCTTGTTTTAATAAGGCATTAGACCGATATTAATGACATATTTCGATGACGTTTGAAACCAAAGCCTAATGATATGAAATAGACCAATGCGGTCAGAGCAATTTTGAAATTAGGTTGCCTGATCGAAAATACCCCTAATATTATCTAGAAATCTATTCATAAGAGCAAATATGTTCAACAGTCTCGATACTAGATGACTGTGTGCCCATTCCCGGGAATTACCAGGAAATATCAGTCTCGGGATTTCCCAGGAGCATGCTCTAATCTTTGTTGTAGTTCTGTAAATTAAGAGATTTACCACAATTATGAATAAGCAGTGAAAACTCCCTATGAAAAAGCTTGAAACCCCCAAACCTTCTATGCATTTGACATTTTGAAAAACCTCCATCTACACTAGCGCCCGGCAAAATTAAACACGGGAGCCCTTATTAGCTTTGTACAGAATGTAGTCATTACAACCTGTGTTGTAATCTGATTGCTATGTTAGATTCAATGCAGTATTTTACTTACTATCAAAGATAGATATAACTCCGTAATAGATAGATACAGTAAGGAAAAAACGTGCCTCGAAAATCAAGAAAATTTGATTTTCGTTCAGAGGGCGCTACTAGTTTTGGCCTACAGTCGTATAGATGGCGTTGACGGTTTCGTTTGTTATTTAACAATTTTAACGCATATCAGTGAAAGAATATGGGTCAAAATCATAAAAATAATTAATGCAAATAAAAAAAATCATTTATCTATATTTAAAATACATTCTATCGTATTTTTATAAATCTTCATTTTTAGTTTTAAAGTGTGTCGACAGATGGCAGTGAATTTACTGGGGTTACAAAATTTACTATGACAGTACCGGTATAAGCTTACTATATACACACGGATTTTAGACGGTACGTGAAGCCTAGCAAAATTATATTTGGTCTTCTCCATGTTGCATATTTTCAATGGTATTTATGGAAATGGTGGTAAGTGAAAAATATATATTAAATAAAAAATATGTGTCTTGTTTTAATATATTAAAACAAGTCAACATTATTTTTAAATTGAAGATTGTTCGAGATTTCGCTCCTGAGCTTCAACGAGTTTTTTTAGAGCCAATACATGCTTGTTATCATAATCATCATAATCATAATCATAAATCATTTATTCGTAAAAACATAGGTACAAAAATTAGGTCTTATAAATAAACATGTTGTGGAACACTATGTTTTGCCTGTAGGCGTACGATTGGTTTACAATGCTTATCATGCATAATTATTTTATAAATTACAATTCATGCATATATAAAATTGATACAATATTAAGTAACAAGAAAACAATGCCAAGGAGAGATCAGTATAAAATTTCAATAAAATTAAATATATTTGTCAGCGCAATAAATTATAAGTCAATATCATTTAGAAATTGTTGTACACTATAATAACATTTTTTTACTAATAGCAATTTCAGTTCTTTCTTGAATTTTCCAAGTTTTAAATATTTTAGATTGTTTGGAATTTTGTTAAATATTTGTGGTGCCATTCCCAAAATACTTTTTCGTACTAAGGCGGTTTTACAATTTTTATTGCGTAATGCGTTTTCATACTGAGGTCTTACGGGGAGTCTTCGTACGTCAGCAATTTTGTCATACAACTTAGGATTACATTTAACGAAAATTGCTGTTTCCAAAATATATAGACTGGGTAAGGTCAGTATACTTAACGATTTAAACTTTCACGATTTTTACTCATTATTATTTACAACGACGGGACTTAATCGCGTAAAATACCACCACCACCCGAGACCACGGGGACAACGCCGTCCTCGAAACGTCGGAGGTGGGTTTAATACTTATTTTACGCGATTAAGTCCCGTCGTTGTAAATATTAACGATCTTAAATATGGAATGCAGCTACCTGTCATTTTAAGGCCACACATAGCTCGTACACACCTCTTTTGTACTATAAACGCTGTATCTTTATCAACCGAATTGCCCCAAAAGATAATACCGTATCTTAATGTCGATGCGACCAGTCCGTGGTAAGCAACAAGTAAAGATTCTTTACTTACTATTTTCGAAAGCTTATGTAAAGCGAATGCTGATTTACTTAGTTTTTTACATATTTCATTTACGTGGTATTTCCAAGTAAGTTGACTATCAATGTATAAACCCAAGAATTTAGTCACTTCCACTGTTTCAATCATATTTATAGTATATATATAAGTACTTATTCATTATAATTACAATAACATTGCACCATTTTCTAAGTAAAATCTCATTATCGGGACATCAAGTGCATGAGTGAGGACCTAGCGCAATTCTCTGTTCCTTTAAATGTAATTTGTGTACTATGTTCTTTTTTTGTGCTAATAAATATTTCTTATCTTATCACAAGAAATGTACTGAAAGTGACCTGTGCCACAGTGGCGCCCCTAGCGGCAATTTACTCGCGGTAGTTCCCATTATGTAAACACAGTTAACATGGGTAATAATCAGAATCTAGACAAACATTACAAACAAAGATATTATTACTGCATTCAGTGCTAAGGCAAAGTGTTGTGGCTCCCAATTTGGCAATTACGTTGTTGTGTTAGTAAACACTTAATTTAATTAAGCTAATTGTTCCGAAGTTTAACAAGATAACACAGGGTGAAATAATAGGACATAAGTGAAGCATTTGAAACGCTTTTAACTAGCTACGGGTATAATATTGTCTTCGGTTACCGCGATAGTTACTCATGAAATAAAACTATGAAAACGGATTATATCGCGTATATTGAATTTATAATACATCCCGACGTTTCGAACTCTTTACAGCGTTCGTGGTCAACGGGTGACTGAGGAAAAATTACAAAATGCAAAAATACCCACATACTAAAATAATGAACAATCATAGACTACAAACTTTAAGGCTGGTTGTACATGCAAAATCGGTTCATAAGGCTAGTTATACACTATAATTATTTTTCAAGTAAAGATATATATATATATACGCGATAAAAATAAACTATGCCGGCTCCAACCCTACACCACGGACCCGAGAAGATTTAATTCCCTCCTAAATTGTAGGAGGGTATCCCAATATGGGACCGGCAACAAACTCGGCGGGACACATCTTTTCAAAACATCAGAATGTCCAGCATCATCCAACACTACGGTCTCACAGTCTATGTCTCGCTTGCTCCTTTATCAGGTGGACTACAGGATCCCAAGCTGGTGGTAGAGAAAAGCCATCTTCCCTATTAAAGTTTGGATATTTCTTAATCTCAATGGCCTCGCGCAGCATTCTGGGTATGTAACGCTTCTCCTTGGCAAGAACCAGAGGCTTATCAAACTTGATTGAGTGATTGGCTTTATCCATGACATGCTCACAGACAGCAGACCTAGGTCGACGGTGCTTGACATCAGCTATGTGTTCCTTCACCCGAGTGGAAATGCTCCGTTTCGTCTGCCCGACATATGATAGGCTAATACGCAGTAAGCAATAAATATTGGGCTATTTCGGGGTTTTTTAAAAATACCGGTTCCGAGCCCTGATTAGAATCTTATTTCTGGTATCAGTCGAGATGACTTTCTATTTAGTGATATGAAATGTCGCAATGGCTATCATAACGTGCGGTTTCTGAACACATCATTATAGAGAGATGTAGTTATATACACATCATTATAGAGATATAAACTACTAATAAAACACAATAAAACACAACTCTTTAAAATATAACTCAACTAGGGAAAAAATATGTAAGAAGTGAAGAATAAAAATAAACCCTATGAATATTCCATGTGGCACCATCATATATCAATCAATAGGCGCCAGCTGCAGAATATTGTTATGGGATTGTCATAGTAAAATAAGAAGAACGTGACAAGAATACTTTTATGGCATTCTTAAACCCGTTGTTTTAGGGCCACTTCATACTAGCGTCTCCCCAGCGTCGGCGTCAACTCTATGGCTGCTCGACGCAACTTTGGCGCAACTGCGCAATGACGCCATTTTCCATAGCGCTGACTAGACACCAACGCTCAAAAGACGCTAGTGTAAGGTATAAGCCCTTAGCCATAGACACATTGAACAAGTTTGGGAACAAATCAAATTATTTTATTAAACATTTCATCCGGCCTTCGGCACTGGAGGGCTTCGTCACTTTTTCTTTAATATATGACATCTATTACAGTTTTTAATTCATAGACACGTTATTTAGTTTAGAACATCCATAGGCATTATTTAGAATACTAAGTGTCAGTTGCACCATCCGCACTTGACAGACTGATCAACGTCACCCGGCGCGCTGCGGCGGTTTACTATGAAACTTTCCATACAATAAAATTTAGCGAACTATTTAACGATCACAAACAGTTTGGTGCAACCGACCCTTAGACCTCATTCTCACGAGCGCCTTTTTAACTTGCGTTAAAAAAGCGTTTGATTTACACTAATTGAAACATGTGCAAAACATGATGTGTATTTATTCACACGATGGCGCTAGCGCTTTTTATCAAGCGTTGTTGGATTTTCAACTTTAAGCCTTTTTCTTTAAACCGAATTAAGCGTGCGGGCAGATTCAAGCACTTATTTAACGCGCGTTGATAAAGCCATAGAGTAACTTATACTAGAGCGGTACTGTCATAGTAAATTTTGTAACCAGAGTAAATTCACTGCCATCTATCGACACACTAAAACTAAAAATGAAGATTTATAAAAATACGATAAAATGCATTTAAATATGGATAAATGATTTTTTTTATTTGCATTAATTATTTTTATGATTTTGACCCGTGTTCTTTCACTGATGTGCGTAAAAATTGTTTAATAACAAACGAAACCGTCACCATCTATACGACTGTAGGCCAAAGCTAGTAGCGCCCTCTGATCGAGAGTCAAATTTTCTTGATTTTCGAGGCACGTTTTTTCCTTAGACTGTATCCATCTATTACGGAGTTATATCTATCTTTGATAAAGCGCTCTTGTGTAGGGTAACTAAGGATAATATAAAAAAATGCATGACAGCACCGCTCAACGCCGCTGCAGGAATGTCGCAAAAGTAATGCAGCATGCAGTTACCACCAGAGCTTATCAATATGATATATTTATTAATGTAACCACCTTTTACTATTCGTTTCAAATATTCTACTTATGATCTACATACTTCACTGCTATGACTATGGCCTCAAGATGTTACGTTATTGGCACTAAAGTTACCGCACACCTGCTACCTTTTGTCGCGCCCTTCACACGAATGAGTCAATATGTAACGTTATTTCTTATGACTATATTTCTATAACATAATTTGAGGCTGTGTGATAAATATAATGGATATTTGGGTGTTGTACGAACATGGCGTAGTACAAAGAGTAGGTATTGTAATGATCAGCAAACTATTGACAAAGTTGATATTTTTAGTTCACAAAAAAGATAACTACGCATTTTCTACATGTAATATTGTAATGTAGACAATTTTATTATTATTTAGGTTAATTATTAATAGTACTACCTAGTCAATTTAGTACACAGATACCAATATTTAACAGAAATATGACATTATTTTCTAACTAGCTTTTGTCCGCGAATTCGTCTGCGTGGAATTAGTTAGTGGAAGTATAGCGCCTGGATAAAATCTAATGGCAATAATTTTGAACATAATAGGTATGCTTACCCCAATTAACAGGCAATTCATTAATTTTCTCATTTCCACTCCACTTTTCACCCTCTTTAGGGATGACTTCCAAAATAAAAACTATCCTATGTCCTTCCCCGGGACTCAAACTATCTGTATGCCAAATTTAAACTAAATTCGTTAAGCGGTTTAAGCGTGAAGAGGTAACAGACAGACAGAAAGACAGACAGACAGACACACTTTCGCATTTGTAACATTTGTATTGGATTGTTTTATAATGTTCGAGATATTTATAGTCAGTCGCATGTAAAAAGGACAAGAGGCATTGGATATTAACATTTGTTTGACGTGGAAGTATTTGTGTGGAATTGTTATTAGCACTACACTGTTTTAGTCCCTACAGTCAACTTCAACCGTCAATAATATGATTTTCAACACACTTGCTCAAAACGACGTTTTTATTCCACCGATTTTTGGCTCATAATCCTATATTAAACACGCATGCAGTATATTATAACACTCGTGCTTTTTCATTATATTATCAGACTGAGTTAAGAAGGTAACTGATTGCTAATAATATGCATGGAAACGGAGCCTTCTTTAATTGGTCGGACTGGCAGGCAACGGCGCGCCCGACCGCCTGCCGCGCCCCAGCCGGGGCGAGGGGCGGCCGGCAGTATGACAGATTTTACTGTTTTAACAATTAAAATTTGATTAATATGAAAGTTTAGTTTTTTGTGTGCAAGTGTGTTGAAAAACGTCGTATGAAACGCTTGTGCATTCGTCATTACACACATCGGCTTTCTTATTGCTCGCTCGCTTACAGCTCGCGCGCACAATATCGCCTCGTGTGTAATGGCCCAACTTAGCACACTTGTATCACAATGTAAAATTAGGTCTGTAAAAGATTGGTCATGACAGATTGCAGATTAAAGAGCTCTCAAATAAGAGCCCAACAACACGAGAAAGAATATTTCCACCTAACTTATATAATCCTGCAATTTGACATAACCACGTAAGTCCACGTGTAAATACTGCATTTTACGCCCTTACGATCAAAGTGCTCGCTCCGAAACCACTCCATTCAACTTTAAATGCGTTCTCGTAATTTCAGCATTTTCGTGGCCGGAATGAAAGGTAAGTGGAACGAACTAGGCCGCACTCGGAGAAATTAAGCGGCAGGCAAAGGGTTGAATACGTTGTACGTGTTTTTACGTCCGTGCACAATATTGTCGCTTTTTTAGCGATCCTTGGAAAGGATTATTAAGAAACAGGCCAAGTGCGAGTCCACTACCCAATTATCGCTTCGTAAATAAAATCCCATCAAAAACATTACATGTAAAAACAATACACTCCTTTTTTGGGCAGTCGTGTAAAAAGATGCCCGTCTCGCAACGTAATAATACTTCTACTACAAAAAAGTTTAGAGATATGATATGATACCAACTCGGTTATTTTAGTCAGTGCCAGGGGCAGGGGGTGGTTAAAACCGCATCAAAATTAGATATCTTTAATTTTTAATACGTATAATGACTTGGCCATCGCACGGCTGCAGAATAATGACATAATGATCATCGTCAACTATTAAAAATAATTCTAATTGAACATAACGCTAGCGCTAATCACATGCATATTTAGGAATACGGTACGAGTAAAGCATTATGTGCGATTGCCAAGTCATTATATGTATTAAATATTAAAGATATCTAATATTAATGCGGTTTTAACACCCCCTGGCACTGACTAAAATAACCGTGCATACATTACAGAATTTAAACAATGTATTTTTTATTGGAAACGTGAGTGAAATGTCTTAAAAACCCGTAGGGGTCGGATCAAAAACGAAGTAATTAAGTCCGACTCACGCTTGACTGCACATTTCTAATAGGTTTTCCTGTCATGTATAGGTAAAGGACTATGTTTTGTTTTTTTTTTTTTCAAAATTTTACACCCAGTAGTACGGAAATAAAGGGAGGGAATAGTTATGTTTTGCCTATTTTCTTAAATAACTTCTAAACTATTTATCGTAAAATTATAAAAAAAAAACTATTTCAGATTCTCACAATGAGCTCTTTCATGTGATGTGTCACAGTTTATATATTTATATACTGTGTACTGTGTGTGTGTGTGTGTGTTTTATGTAGTATTTATATTTATATGATGTATATATTTATATCATAAGTACTCAATATTATTGTCACGTCGTCCACAACGTGTCCTGTCCTGCACTATGCTGTCCCGCACACTCCGCTGGCTCCACAGAAAACCAGCGCCGTTGACCACGCGACGTGCCAGCTGCATTGCTGAGTGGAGACCATTTCGGCTTCACATCTCTATTTCTAATTTGCTATATGTGTTATTTGTATTGATGTGTTGTCTGAATAAATGATTTATATTTTTTTCTATTCGTATCATACAACTTGTACAACTTTTAGATAGTATCGGCAGCATTGATCGCGTTCTGAAGTTAGCGCCGAGCGGTCATTAAGGGCGCCTGATTGGTGCATTCATGCGAGCACTTCGCTATTAGCTACGGTCTGATGCCCGCGCGAGGCTTCGCAAAATTAGCATGGCGCTATGTGACCTAGTAGTATGAAGATAGGAGTCAAATTATTTATTTCTCTAAATTAAGGCGTGTTTAAAGAATTAGTACAAATTTACTTTAGGAGTCCCCGGCAAGCTCGGCCGAATTGCACCTTCCCATACAAACGTAGTTCCGCTCTCATTTCAAAACTACGTGTTGGATTGTAATGAAACTTTGCACATACAAGTAGATAGATAGATAGATAAATTATTTAAGTACATGAGGTATGAGGCATGAGGTTGTGTGTTGTATGAAATGAGGTATATCGTGGTCTGAAATTAGTTTATATAGCTTGCTCCAGTTTATAAAACAAGAGAAACAAGTTTTGTATGAAAAACGTAAATTCGCTGTATTTTTTTTTAACTATGGTATCTGAAGTAGTATAAACTAATTACATATCCTTATCCTATTGTAAGTACAAAGTTTCAGAGTAATCTAGCTAGTCGTTTTAAAATGAGAGCGGAACTACGTTTGTATGAAGAACCGAGCTTGCCGGAGACCCTTAACGGGACTTAATCGCGTTTAAAGCAATTAAACTTTAAAATTACCTCTGACGTTTTGAGGACGTCATTTCTGTGATCTCGGAGAAACACTGGCTAAAGTTGACATCAACATCTTCTAGCTGCGCGACCTTTTCATACTACCAGCACTTGGTCTTAATGTTTATTAACTTGACCACCGGTCTGGCCTAGTAGGTAGTGAGCCTGCCTGTGAAGCCGATGGTCCTGGGTTCGAATCCCGGTAAGGGCATTTGTTTGTGTGATGGGCACAGATATTTGTTCCTGAGTCATGGATGTTTCTATGTATTTAAGTATTTGTATAAGTATTATATATATCGTTGTCTGAGTACCCACAACACAAGCCTTCTTGAGCTTACCGTGGGAATTAGTAAATTTGTGTAAGAAAGTCCCTATAATATTTATTTATTTATTAACTTGAACGTTTTGCACTTTAGGCTTCCGTGTGATTATGTGTAGGTCACCCGAAGGATGTTATTTCGTTCCTTTCCTAGGAAATCTGTAAAAGTTCGATAGGGTAACCCTATACGTTGAAAGGTAGGTATATAAATATTCTGTGATAAATATTACATCAAAATTACTTCTACTGCTACCGGCAATTTTGCTGCTAAAAATTCAGATATTTTCTCGACATTGAACTTGTTAAACCCATTAAAGGGTCAAATTGGCCCGTTCAGGCGGTTAATCAACAATCAGCTATGTCTCACTGCCCAAGGTTCAGGGCTGCCCTTTACGCTAAAATTAGGAAGGTCACATTTACTTAAAGGTCGCCAAACTGCACGTTGTACCTACAATATGTATATTTCTTGATTACCTACTTAATTTTTTCGTCGTCATTGTTTGTATATTGGTGGGTCTGCCATCTTGTGGGCTGAATTGGAAACATTAACAAGTGCTGCCATCTAACGTTTTCTTGTGCATAGTTCTGCCATGTGGGGCATAAACTTCACATTTACGCCTCGCGCTAAACATCTGACGGCTCCTGTGATACCCCCATGGCAGGATGTTTTCCTCGGCATGTCTGAAAAAACCGGCCAAGTGCGAGTCGGACTCGCGCACCGAGGGTTCCGTACTGTTTAGTATTTGTTCTTATAGCGGCAACAGAAATAATACATCATCTGTGAAAATTTCAACTGTCTAGCAATCACGGTTCATGAGATACAGCCTGGTGACAGACAGACAGACGGACAGACGGACGCCGGAGTCTTAGTAATAGGGTCCCGTTTTTACCCTTTGGGTACAGAACCCTAAAAACGTGACATCAGTCTAATCCCTTTGTATGGATGTCTGTAGTGTGATTTTGAAAACTTGGTGGCTTGTTTGGCATTTGCTTTTTGCTTCTCTTCCGTCCTTGCTTGTCCGTGTGGGTAAAATATTCTTTAAAGGATGTCTTACGTTAGACCGGGCCGGGCCCGGGCGGAGGCGACGGACATGTCATTTTCTATGACGGCTGATAGGTGATCACGTGGTGCTTTCCATAAAAAACGAAGCGCCGGAAGCTCCGGCCCGGCCCCGGGCCTGTCTACCGTGGGTCATCCTTAAGGAAGGTAGATTAACATTTTCCCGGTTGCATACTTTAGGCAGCCCAAGGTCCAGCCTTATTGGGAG
Organism: Cydia strobilella; assembly: GCF_947568885.1. NCBI lineage: Eukaryota > Metazoa > Arthropoda > Insecta > Lepidoptera > Tortricidae > Cydia > Cydia strobilella. The sequence continues at coordinate 16,501,780 of NC_086051.1, read as the reverse complement.
TTTTCCAGTTTCCTTACCTTGTTTCTCACCAAAACACCGCTACAAATAGAGCTAGGTATATTTCGAACATAAGTTCCAAGAAACTGATTATTACAAACCGAGGTTTTCAGACCCTACCTCCATTACAAAAGCCGCTTACTCCTAAACTAACTACTAACGTTCACTTTTTACTCAACAATTTTGGCCATGTGTAACCGCACTCAAAAACACAAATAACCACCATAAATCTATCTGACATTAAAACTGCCGCAGCTGCGTGGTTATGCCATATCCAACGATATACGCGATACCGTTCCGGTGGCCAATTTGAACGTAAGATATCTAAATGATGTCATTTAGGTATATTTCGCTTGTGCTTGCGCGAATATTGGCGCGAATTTGACGCACGGACGAATGAGAACAAAATGACATCATTGTAATGTCTACTCTAAGTTTGAATAGACCTCTCAGTGTGTGAGCAAGACATAGCTATGCAAGTATAGGTATATAGCGATGTCCCGCTCGCACACCAGAGCGTCGAATCCGCATCCAATGTGGCCGCCAAAGCGGTGTAGCCACACGCCATTAATATTAATCGGTTGCAATTTGTATGATTCATTGCTGTGGATTAATCAGTGCTTATAATTACTTGTATTTATGAAATAAAACTATGAAAACGGATTATATCGCGTATATTGAATTTATAATCCCGACGTTTGACCCGTTGACCACGAACGCTGTAAAGAGTTCGAAACGTCGGGATGTATTATAAATTCAATATACGCGATATAATCCGTTTTCATAGTTTTATTTCATGAGTAACTATCGCGGTAACCGAAGACAATACTTGTATTTAACCCAACTTACATAACATATTTATTAACCTTGATTTAATTTAAGTTATTAATGTCAAATTAACTTAAAAGTGATGATTTTGAATGATAAATATTTTTAGCGTTTGGATTCGATTTGTAATGTTCCACAGTCAGTATTTTCCTCGCGGTGTGGTGAAAAATATTGTTTCAATCGCCCCTTAAATTTTTTTTTTTTTTTTGCACATAAGCTATATGAAAATTGCTTCTAAAAATGAGAAATTTTATTTTTAAAGAACTGACTTTTTTTTGTTAAAACTTACAAGATTACATTCATTTCTTTTTGTTTCTTTTGAAATTGAACGAAACAAGAAATGCAAATCTGTTCCAATTGAAAATGGTTTAAAATTGGTGTTTCGGAGGTTCCGGGGCAAACTACCGAATCCGACACAAGACCAGACGATTCAACGGAGCTACGCCATTCTATTGCCAAAATAGTGTTAAGCGTGTAATATCTCTGGTGTTGCAGGCGTCCATAGGCTACGGTAACTGCTTACCATCAGGCGGGCCGTATGCTTGATTGCCACGGACGTGGTATAAAAAAAGTTTTGTTTATGAAATTTATATATACATATATGTATATGTAATAATTGGGCCTTGTTGCCTGAATTAAATTATAAAATAAAATAAATAAATATAAATGCACATTAGTGCAAATTACATAACCCCTCATTCTCAATTTCCCGTCATGTTTTTTGCAGTACTCGCATCATATTTAACAGGCCATTGAACTCTATCTCCATCCAATAAGGTCTATGATTGGTCTTTATAACTCGTATAGAAGTGTCCTACGTGGGCAATCTCGTTGCGAACGAAGAACCTCAGAGGGCCTACCGCGAAACCCGAAAATCGAAATTTCGTTATCTGCCTCTCTATCACTTGCATATTCGAGTGATAGAGAGGCAGATAACGAAATTTCGATATTCGTGTTTCGCGGTAGGCCCTAAGAATAGTAATGGAGGCGATATCCCAACTCGTTTTATATTCTAAGCAGGAGCCAAAGTTTTATTTGTGGCAAAGTTTGTCCGAAGGGCTCGATCTTTTCAGACTGAAAAGGCTTTACTCCATAGATGTTAAAGGTTTATAGGATGTTTTAGAACTAAGGCAGTCTTGGAGAACTTAGATCGCAAAAGATTTAGGTTCAATGACAAGTGTGTCGTATTATTTGGCAATCTTTTGTATAAGTACCCTGAAGTGCGCACACCGCAGTTTATGGACTTTCGCAACTTTTGCAGTGTCTTTTTTAGGGTTCCGTACCCAAAGGGTAAACCGGGACCCTATTACTAAGACTCCGCTGTCTGTCTGTCTGTCTGTCTGTCACCAGGCTGTATCTCATGAACCGTGATAGCTATAGCCAGTTGAAATTTTCTGTTACTGCTATTACAACAAATCCTAAAAACAGAATAAAATAAATATTTAAGTGGGGCGCCCATACAAAGACGTGATTTTTTTGCCGTTTTTTGCGTAATGGTACAGCGGAAGCCTTCGTGCTCGAGTCCGGCTCCCACTTGGTTACGTGTATACCACGTATACATACAGCCATACATAATTGACCGAGCGTTAGCGAAGATCTTCGTTTCAGCCTGGGCAAAAATGCTTTCTTACGTACGAGTACGGATGTTTTCCTCTGCAGGTCACATTTCTCAACCGATTCTCGTGAAATCTTGTAGCAGGTTCGGTACATAAACAATTTTTCTGTAATCGCACTTAAACTATCGTGAGACATATTTCAAAATATTTATCAGTACGGTTTTTACTCACTATTATTTTTAGTCGCTTTTGGCGACATGTTTCGGATTCTTTGGGAATCCATCCTCAGGCACGCGTGTCCGCGGCGGTTGTACGTCGAGCACTGCCCAAAGAATCCGAAACATGTCGCCAAAAGCGACTTAAAATAATAGTGAGTAAAAACCGTACTGATAAATATTTTGAATTTTTCTGTAGTTTAGTTTTTTAGATAAAGGTCAAAATGGTGAAATATAAGGCTTAAGCGCCAGTACCTGAGATTATATGGCACTTTAGACCATTGTGAGTTCGCTGTGATAATGACTCAACGAAGAAGCATTTTTTCATTTTTTAAGCTTATCGCGAGATCTACACACAAATCCAAATCCCACAAATCCCAAATCCTCAAATCACAAATCCTCTAGTTAAATATGTTACGGGTAAGGTTAGAAGTTTAATTAACCTTCTAACATTCCGCGTAACATATACCTACAATACACACACAATGTATGCATACTATATATTCATTGAACTATTGTTACTAACGTATAGAACCGGCACAGAGAACCAGTATTTTGCGCCATGAGTTCCTGCCGTTTTGGCATCAAACCATAGAAGCGGAGCGTGAATCTCGCGACCTAAACGCGTAAGCGCCATGAATTTTACGGCGCTTACGACGTTTTGGTCGCGTGGTAAAGGTTGTGATTGCGACAATTTCATTATTTGGTATGTCGTCTCTATAGTAATAATAACAGTGATATACTTGCATGGAATTGTGACTCACTGAAAAACCCGTCAGTAAAACCCGCTTCCGAAGGAACCACGGTAAATACACGTCTTAAGGATGACTCACGTTAGACCGGGACGTGTCCGGGCCGGAGCTTCCGGCGCTTCGTTTTCTATGGAAAGCATCACGTGATCACCTGTCATGTCATAGAAAAGTAAGCGCCGGACGCTCCGGCCCGGACACGGCACGGTCTAACGTGAGTCATCCTTAACACGGGAAAGTGTATTACCTTGTTAAAATTAATTATAACAAGTTGCAGAGAAATCGTATTAAACGTAATCGCAATAAGCGAGTTTTTATGTATTGAAAACCCTTTGAGAAAACGCCAAAAAACTACTAAGTACAAGCGCTCTTTTATTTCGTCAGCTGTCGATAAAACCTCCCGTTGAGTGATCCTCAACCAAACAATCGAAAAACGATCCTAACTAGGGTCTCCATAATGTCCTTATACGTCAAGACTTGACCCAGTTTGAGCATGGTGTGCTGACCATATCGGAACATTGCTCATACATTATGCTAGTTTGAAAATAATAGAAAAAATATTTTGTACCTATCTCGCTGCCATGTTTACTTGTGGCAGTCAAAATACTCAATGGCGAAGGCCAGTGGAAGCTAATTGTAGACGGCGCTCCCAGATTCCATAATATATGATGCATATACGATGACACAGAAGGTGGATGGGCCTTAACTCTGAGTCTATATATACATATTATACCTACAGACAGAAGGCTCTTCTTAGGTAAAAACATTGGAGAGAAGAAAAAAAGTAGTTTCTTTTTCTGCCGCTTTAAGGATGACTCACGTTAGACCGGGCCGTGTCCGGACCGGAGCTTCCGGCGCTTACTTTTCTATGACATGACAGGTGATCACGTGATGCCTTCCATAGAAAACGAAGCGCCGGAATCTCCGGCCCGGACACGTCCCGGTCTAACGTGAGTCATCCTTTAATCCGCAACCTCTTCGTTTTTGATTTTATTGTATTTTGTTAAGAAAACTACTCACCACGATACGATAGATTCCCATTTCGAATCGGGCCGAAACAAAAAATCGTTTCTCAAAAACAAATAGAAACTACTACACGCCATACATCCATAGCTGTTTTAAGGACCTTCCCCATGTATATGCGTTGTCCCGGTTCGAAAGCCAAAGAAACATGCTTTTTATGCTTAATCCAGCACAGGTCAAAATACTCAACGATTAACATCCATATTTATGGCAACCCTATTATACCCCCTCCCCTTATACCCCCTCGCGAACCGCACACCCAGTAATTATATCACGCGTGCAAGACTGTGGGATCGGGATCCCGTGGCAGGTCCTTATTCGTTTAGTATAATGGAATGATTGGATTATTAATCAATATTGGGTTTGAGAGTGGATCCCGTGTTTTGAAGTTCATGCAAATGTGCGAAGAGGGGGGACTAAATGTGATAAAAAATTTCGTTCGCGCTTATTTTATTTTTATATTTGTAAGTATTTCATGCATCGTCTAGTATAAACTAGTTTTGGCTAAAATTAACTTTTGATGAACAAATAGTCAAAACTAGTTTTAACCTCGTTTTCACCGAGGCCTTACGGAAAACTAGTTTTCACTAAAAATGGGTTTTTACGGTGACATGTGCATAATATTACATATAATATGTGATAATTGTATGTGTATACAACACAATTGTATATGTGTATATTACACACAAACACACATGTGTTTGTGTGTAATATGTGATAGCTTCACAGCTCAGGTAAAACAACTGTTCCATAGAATAGGTAATAACATTTCGTTAATCATCATTAAGTCTCGGTTGATGATTATTAATCGCTTCGGCTATTTAATTTGTCACGCAAATGACATATCACGGAAGTCTAATTGAAAATGATGATTCATGATTGACACTCATTGATAATTCCAATAGTGTAGGTACTACATAACTACTTTTTCACCTCAGGAGCTCGAACAAGCCTACTTTCCTCACTTCAGGGAGTGAAACAAAGTAGCTTTTTAATTTACATTCTTCGGGGTCTATTATAAATTATAAATACATTTTAACCTTTAATATGTTCTCACTACTGAGGTGAAAAATTATATGTGTCACACGAGAGCAAAGGTATTTTCCATCTCGTGTTTTTGAGTCCCTCGCTACGCTCAAGATTCTAACTTAGAATCACTCGCTTCGCTCGTGATTTAATTATAGAACCTTTCGCTTTCTCAGGACTCAAAATCAACACTCGCAAGAAAAACCAACTTTCCTCTCTTGTGCAAAATAACTATTTTAGATTCACGGGTTTACTGTGTCCATACTCAAATGAGACTTTTATCTCATGTTTAATTGAACTCGCATAAAGACGTATTCTTTTATATATCCTTTTTTATTAACCTGCGTAATCAAATCATAACTAATGTAAGTATATAAATTCAGGAGTGAATAACGACAAAACCCTTGTTACACTAGACCGCACCGGCTAGTTTGTATATAAAATCCATATAAATCCAGCGGTATGGCGGTCACGTCGGAAACTTGATGGCCAAGGGTCGCGAGTTGGAGAATTTAATTCTCTTCAAATATAGTGTTTTTTCAACCCTTACGACCTTTTACTTACAGTATTTGCAGTGTAGGTAAGTAGATATTGTAATGAAATAATATTAAAATATGAAATCAACGAAGGAATGACAATTATTATTCATGTCAACCTACTCTTAGCGTCTGGCCCGATGACAACCATTAGGTTGGTGGTTGGTAGGTCAGGTTAGGTCTTATAAGAGACTATACTTACTTACTGTCTGGCTGTGTGTAGGTATAACAGTATGTAGTCTGTGGTATAACAGCCGTATCGTTCATTGGAAAACCAGTTTGAATTTGCAATTAATGATTCGGTCAATGTTGTAATGTATGAGGAAGAGAAACAAATTATATCAAGCTTGAAACGAATGTAGATACCTTTGAGTATGGTGCTTTACGCACACTAGCGGCAACAGATACATGATGTATTTCTGTTATGATGTATTTGTGAAAATTTTTGGCGTGACAGACGGACAGACAGACAGACAGACAGGCAGACAGACAGACAGCGGAGTCTTAGTTATTACTAAGACTGTTTTTACCCTTTGGGCACGGAACTTTAAAAATATGTCTACCGTTTAATTTCCGCGACCCATACAAAGTGCATGAAAAGAGTTGTGGCAATTAGACACAACCGCAGACATATTCTCAGAGAACTCCTTAATCTAAGGCAAATTTTGTATATATTTTGTATTTGTAGGCGAACTTGTTACGAAGACAAAATCTTAAAATTATCACCAAAGTTTCAAGATGCGCATAAAAGTTCAGCGAGTCTTTTACGATCCTTTTACGAGTTCTGCCACTCCGTTGTCACTTCAGATGGTTTCTTTAGTTCCATCGGTTAGAGTAGGAAAATGTTCGTCAAGAGAGAAAAATGTGGATTTGTGTTATTCGTATAGAAGATACACGCACGTACTTAAAGGATGACTCACGTTAGACCGGGCCGTGTCCAAGCCGGAGCTTCCGGCGCTTACTTTTCTATGACATGACAGGTGATAACGTGGTGCTTTCCATAGAAAACGAAGCGCCGGAAGCTCCGGCCCGGACACGGCCCGGTCTAACGTGAGTCATCCTTAATACCAAAGATAGATATAACTCCGTAATAGATGGATACAGTCTATGGAAAAAACGTGCCTCGAAAATCACGAAAATTTGATTCTCAATCAGAGGGCGCCACTAGTTTTGGCCTACACTCGTATAGAGGGCGTTGACGGTTTCGTTTGTTATTTATAATTTTAACGCATATCAGTGAAAGAACATGGGTCAAAATCATAAAAATAATTAATGCAAATAAAAAAAATCATTTATCCATATTTAAGGGGCCGGTGTCGATTTTAGTAGCAAAAATGTAAAATTGATAAGTTTAGTCGGTGAAATTGTACACCTTTTGTTACCTAATTGAAATAACAAGTACTGGTTTCTATTAGCGCATCTTCTTATCTTACCTTTTATCAGATCAATTTGTTGAAAACAGACTCACTTAATTAGTAATCTTTGCTTTTCTGATGGGCGTTTAGGTAAACGCGCGTAAAGCACTGATTTTGTCGCTCTTATTTGTAAATTTCGTAAAGTTTGGACGGCTAAACATGGTTATTTTGTATTACACATATCCTGTACTTGACGTTTATCACACTACATTTTTATTATTATGACTTCGAAGTAGTGTAAATGAAAGTTAGAAGAAATCAATTTTCTCCAGAAATTACTTCAAAACAAGTGACAATTTGTCTGAAAATCGACTTAATTTCAACGTAATTTTGATACTTAAACAATCTACAACATTTGTTGAAACTATTCTTATACATTAACTTGTATAATTTACCACCATAAATTTTTGATGATTTTTTAAAAACTGCGCCTTCTGTTCATATATTACCGGAGACGCACGCTTGCGACCTCATTATTAAAAGGCAAGATGAGAAGACGTGCTAATAGAAACCAATTGTATTGTATTTATTTATTCATGAACAATATAATTGTATTTGAATGTAATTACATGCTAAGTTCCTTAAATCTAGGTCCTTAAATCTAAGAATTATACAATCTAACATGCAGAACAATATCAGACGTATTTACCTAAATTAATCTAAATTAATTACTACCAACATTACGTAGACAAATCACTAAAGTAGGTCGTGAACTCCTCTATAGAATAGAAGCACTCTTTCAGCAGCAGTGTTTTTAATTTATTTTTAAAGATAACAAGGCTATCGATGTTCCTCCACTCACTGGGAAGCTTGTTGTAGAGCTGCACACTCTGAAATTCTGCGCAATGGGTGACTATATTAAGTTTAGGTTGCAGTTTACAGTGTAGGTATTTCCTTCTAGTACTTACACGTATCTCCCTCTCTTCATTAGTCTCGTACTCCTTTAGACTTTTGACCAGGTCAGTGAGGAGCAGAAGGATGTACAGACACGGGACAGTTAGTAATTTAAGGTTTATGAAGTATTCCTTGCAGGACTCAGTTTGTGGAATACGCACTATAGTCCTCATGGCTCGCTTTTGGATAACAAAGGCTTTATTTATATTATACTCATAGCTGTTGCCCCAGCACTTGACACTATAACGAAGTTTTGATTCCACCAGTGCATGATATATCATCTTGAGGTATCTTTGCTCCACTATGTTCCGTAAACTTCGCAAGATGTAGCAAGCCGAGCTAATGGAGTTAACTATGCTTACCAGTTCGTTTTTCCACGTGAGTAAATCGTCTATGTAAGTACCGAGAAACTTTACACTGCTTACGTTTTCTATCTTATCGCCACAGAACGACAAATTCAAATGGTCCCTTTGCCTGACTGTAGACCTCAAGAGCATTGCGCAAGTTTTACTGGGGTTCACCTTTAGGTAGTTACAGCTGAACCACCAGTCAAATAGTTCCAACACTCGATTGGCCTTTCTGTTCAGAGTCTCAAGTGAACTAGCACTTACAATTGCATTAGTATCATCTGCAAAAACTATTAAGCTGATATCCGGAATTTCTTTGCTGATGAATTGTATCAGGTCGTTTGTGTAGAGCACAAAAAAGACTGGGCCCAGGATTGAACCCTGTGGTACTCCTCGCAATAATTTTATAGATTTGGATTTGATAACATTCTCACAGTTACCTTCTACATCCGTAATTTCCACAAACTGTGTTCTATTGTGAAAGTAAGATTTTATAAGATTTAAGGCCTGGCCTCTAATGCCGTAGAACTCCAGTTTCGCTATGAGAATGTTATGGTCGACCATGTCGAATGCGGAGCTTAGATCCAAAAATATTGCAGCTACTTTAAGCTTTCCGTTAAGTTTATTTACGACTACGTTTATTAAGGTATCAATTGCTTGAGTAGTACCTTTGGATTTTTGATATGCATATTGCGTATCGCTCAGGATTGCGTTCGAGTATAGGTGAGCCATCAGCCTACTCAAAACAATTTTCTCGAGAATCTTGGACAACGTAGGCAGCACCGATATTGGGCGATAATTCGTTGGGTCAGTTTTTTGCCCTTTTTTGTGGATTGGAATTATTCTGGCAATTTTAAATTGGTCAGGAAATACCCCTTGAGAAAGGCATTTATTATATAAATATGCTAATGGCCCCGCGAGAATTTCCAGATTTTCTTTTATAATGGATAAAGGAATGTCGTCGTGACCCACAGATTTCTTAGTTTTCATATTTTTTACGATTCTAATAATTTCTTGGGCATTTGTATCACTGAAGGTTAAGTCGTTATTTTGCCTCCGATTATTGTTTACTAATATATTTATAGCTAAGTTGGGGTCAAGGAATTGCCCCCTGCTACTTGTGTCTTTGTCAAATACACTAGAAAAGGTTTCTGCAACGTCGCGAGGATCGCTTATGATTGAGTTGTCTATCTTAAGTAACAGCTTTTGGCAACAGGTAGTAGGTAGCTTATTCCTATGTTTGTTTACCACCGTCCAGATTGTTTTAGATATATTAGCGGCATTTTTATCTGGTGAGTGATGCAATTCCTTTTTGCTGCGTTTATTATTTTTCTATACAAGCAGATATACCTTTTTCTGTAGTCGGCAATGGATTTGTCTATACTACTTATGTTTCCACTAAGCAAAAACCTCTTCATCTTGCTCGAGACTCTCAGGCCTTTGGTTATCCAGTTTAATTTGTTTTCTTTTCTTAAGTTTATTTTCTTCTTCTGTTTTTTAAAGGAATGAGTAAATACCGTTTTAAAGTTGTGAATAAATTGGTCAATTCCTAGTGCGCGCCAGTCGTGTTCCATTAGTTTAGTTTTAAACGTAATCTTGTTTCCCTCGGATAGGGTTCGGCTATCCCTGTACAATACTTGCTCTTTCGCCGCAAGGCCCGTACTCTCCACTTTTAGACGGCACGAGATTCCTGCGGCAATACTTGTTATTTAGATATTACGTAACAAAACGTGTATAATTTCAACGACTAAATCTATCAATTTAAAATTTTTGCTCCAAAATCGACTACGGCCTCTTAAATACATTTTATCGTATTTTTATAAATATTTATTTTTAGTATTAAAGTGGGTCGACAGATGGCAGTGAATTTACTGGGGTTACAAAATTTACTATGACAGTACCGCTCTAGTATAAGTTACTCTATGTTAATACTTACCTTGCCACTCGCCCCTATTCTATCCCAGCCTAAGTGACTTTTTCTTTCGTATATGACACGACCCGCCCCGGCTTCGCACGGGTAGTTCAGCTAATTTACACAAAACCTTTACAAATTATACATATAATCTATGCAGTCTATGGGTCAACTATACTCAAAAGGCATACAACGCCCTTCGAATCCAATATAACGACGCCTTCAGGGTGCTGTTGGGACTGCCTCGTTACTGCAGCGCTTCAGGGATGTTCGCCGCGGAACGAACTGACGGCTTCTATGCCGTCAGGCGTAAGCGAATAGCGTCTCTGTTGTGTCGGGTTCGGGGCAGTCACAACAGTATACTCAAGGTCATAGCAGACAGGGTGGATTATACATGTACCTTCCTGAAATTCTGGATTGAACTGTGTGTAAATAATTAAATCATTTAGTAGTAGTAAGTAACTAACGTAGTCATAAGCCAAACTAACAATTCTATGGATAAAATAATTATCTGAAATAAAGAATTAATAATAATAATATAAACCTTCCTCTTGAATCACTCTAGCTATTAAAAAAATCGCATCAAAATCCGTTGCGTAGTTTTAAAGATCTAAGCATACATAGGGACAGACATACTTACAGACAGCGGAAAGCGACTGTTTTATACTATGTAGTGATTATATCAGTTGAAGAAAGTAGTATATAAGTAATATAGTTTCTTACAAAAGACGATATTGGGTCCCAAGCAACGCCGGGCCAAACTGTTTGCGGAAGTGATCGAAATCGCCTACGACCCGCACGGCACGTACCAGTCATTACGTCCGGTGGTAACTCACGTCTACCTAACTTACGTCCCACTTAACTTACACACACAACACTCTACCTTATGTAGATTGTGTAAAGTTGGTTCTAGCTTGAAGGTAGTAGAGAACCTGTGCCAAAACTCTGCAAGATTACATTGGAGCCGCGAGGCATTACGGCGGCAGTTCGCGTCTAACGTGGCAACTTGGATAATGCGTCACGGGCTGAGTTATTCGTTGAATAATGGCGTATGACTATGCGCTTTCCATGGCGCTTACGCTGTTTTTGTCCTGCGCTGGATTCCTAACCTGTGCCGTGCGTAAGAGCCTATAAATGCTTGGTTTTCTAGTGTTTAACGTCATTTTGGAGTTGAGTAAGTATCTCCAGGCTGAAGCTTTAACGACCTGATCGCCTGCTGCCTTTATTTCTATCTATTGGCGTTAACTCTTGGTAAGTTTCTGGCTAATTTGTCAAATGAGGCTTAAGAATGGAATTGAGACCGATTTTTGCTCGTTCAACGTTCAGTGAACGAATCAGCGGTTTATTTCTCATTTTTATGACTTGCTGAACTGAACGAAATCGGACATAAAATTTCAGACGTTTGATGTAGTACTTATTTCAGATGTATTATCTTCAACCAAAAACGTCACTTTTAACACTGACAGATTACATCCATAACTAATCCAGATCTAATTATTAAAATCCGAATACTCCTGGAACTTTGATTACGGCGTCCGCTAGCTAGCGCGGTTGCACGGAGCGATTTGAGCGGGTTAACGAAATAGTACATTGCGCAACATGGGGCATAAGTTATATATTGCAAACGAGAGTATAGTTAAATCGCGACGGCTTACCGGAGCGATTTATAGACTCGAGTTTGCAATATTATTACGCCCCGAGTTACACACAATGTTTTTCATCACACTTGCGATACAAAAATGAAGTATAAAGACAAAAAACTGTTAATTATAATACTAACTCCCTATGGAAAACGCTTTTTTCTATAGCTCCCGCTAAGCCAGCGTGCAATTCTACATTTACTGAGCGAGTGTGATAAAAAAGGTTTGGTAACCAACAATGGCACCCGCGTGCGTGCGCCCGCTCCGTGCACCCGCGTCAGCTGACGGACGCCCTTTCGAGTTTCGATCGACGTTGAGAGACGGTTGGTTGGGTACAAAAGAACCTAAGTGATGTGTGACTATAGTAGTTACACTGTACCATATAGTTCATATACGTAAGGCATAATGTGTGTAACCTGATCTATTGGGTCAGCCCATCTATCAGAAGTTTGCTCTCCGCTTTACTTCAGACATTCTCTGTACTAACAGCAACACTTCACTGACCATTTCTGAACCCTTGTCTTCTTATTAAGGCTTATGAATAGTCAGTCAACAGTGAGCGACGGTATAGGCTATCGTGTTTACTTACTGCTTGACATCTTTTCTCTGCCGCTTGATGGGCTAAATGGGATAGAATGTACAAACAGTTGAAATTGTTATTATTATTAGGAAGAAGCCTAAAAGATTTTTGAAGCCAACAAAAATTGTGACTTAAGGTCAATTGCGCCACATTTTTTTTTTCGATTTTCTGAATGATACTGTTATAATTTATAACGTAAACTTAGCATATTTTCTCTCGCTACGATGTGTTTACCGTCAAATTCAATTTTAATATTTTTAATGTATTGGAAATGTTTTTATTTTATGTAATGAATGATTTTACTGTTATTATTTAAGATTGGCAATATTTTTATATACTTTTAATGTTTTTTTTACGATTTATCTTGTTAGTGCTTAGTGTTGTAGTGTCTTGTTGTTGATAAGCGCTAACTACAGTGATATATTAACCCCTCGAACGCCCATGTCAAAAATTTGCTACCGAATTAATAACCTTGAAATTGTACATTAAAGTTCAAATTGTCTGTGACGTATACGGGACAAGGCATTCGAAGGGTTAATGTTAAGTATAGGTTAAGATACAATATGATATGCAATAAAGATTATGAGTATGAGTATGAGTATGAGTATGAGTATGAGTATGAGTATGAGTATGAGTATGAGTATGAGTATGAGTATGAGTATGAGTATGAGTATGAGTATGAGTATGAGTAATATAATATTTCAGCCTATATACGTCCCACTGCATGCTGGTCATAGGCCTCCTCTCATGCGCGTGATATAATTGCATGAAACGTATACTGCGCTTAAATAATTGAAACTAAGTGCTCTACTTATATTATACGGGAAAAGTGGCTCGTAAGAATTCTTCAAATTTTATTGGCATATCTAGAAGGTTATGAGTTTGAGTACCCATTTTGTCCCTTTGTTTGACATAATTATTGAAAGTCATAATGTAATGATTGTCATATTATCATTAGTCATAATTCTGAAACCGTTAACTTTTCAGGATTTTCCTCAGGTTATCCTATAGATAGGTTAGGTTAGGTTAGGTTTTTTTATGGCAATCCTGAAAAGTTACGCGTTTCTGTTAAAAACCAAATTATGACTAACGAAAATGTGGACAAACGATACATTATTACAATTTAGGAGGGAATTAAATCTTCTCGGGTCCGTGGTGTAGGGTTGGAGCCGGCATAGTTTTTTTTTTTTTATCGCGTATATATATATATCTTTGAAAAATAATTATAGTGTATAACTAGCCTTATGAACCGATTTTGCATGTACAACCAGCCTTAAAGTTTGTAGTCTATGATTGTTCATTATTTTAGTATGTGGGTATTTTTGCATTTTGTAATTTTTCCTCAGTCACCCGTTGACCACGAACGCTGTAAAGAGTTCGAAACGTCGGGATGTATTATAAATTCAATATACGCGATATAATCCGTTTTCATAGTTTTATTTCATGATACATTATGACTTAAAACTATATGGGAAACAATAGAGACCCACCTATTTTTATATAGTAGGTATCACGTGCATTTTTCTCGGAATTTAGTATTCTATTATTTTTTTAAACGACGTCTGTATAAAAAAAAAAAAGTATCACTAGTTACAACTTCAACTGGAAATGACTTTAAGTACCTACAACATATTGATTTAGGTACTTCTACACTTTAACCCAATTCACAACTGGGGGCCTAGCCAAGATGCCAATCGTTTCGAATAAAACGCTAATATAACGTTTAACATTAATAAAGGTAACAAAATAAATTCGCGTTAGACCCGATTTTAAATGTGATTTAACCTGAAATAAACTGAAATAAATGTCATATACGAAGGAAAAATTGACCAAAGCCTCCAGTGTCCAGAGCTGGAAACGAACCAGCGTACCCCGTTTACCGGACAGGTGCCTGAACCGCTCGGCTATCCGGTCACGGTGGCATGGATCGAAATTTCCAAGTATATGACAATTCCCGAAGGCTTGTGGCGCCCCCTGGAGACTGGAGGCTTTGGTCAATTTTTCCTCCGTATATGACATTTATTTCAGTTTATAGTTTAAATAGTAGTGTGTCTACTTGAAAAACCACAAATTAAAATATTTTCATAGAAAATAATTTAATTTGTTCTTAGAGTAATGTGATTTAATATGCGAAACGCTAATGTCTCTCTGTCGCACAAATATGGAAGGGTGATAGAGACAAAACCGTTTCGTTAGCTACGGCGCAAACGATTGGCATGTTGGCTAGGCCCGCTGTAATCGTGTAGATCTCCAAATTAGGTTATTTGCACAGGACGTCTACCCTTATGGGTTAACCACAGAGCATCTACCATTATATTTCCTCATTTTCATCTCTGGTAGGTACATAAAGGAAAGTATTATTACTTACTCAGATCTATATTAACTACAGCTATGTTATATATATATATATAATATACCTATATATCGATATTTTAATTATTAATAAAATGCGTGCATAAACTGTAGGGGGCAGCACAGGAGCCGTCAGATTTTTGGCGCGAGGCCTAAATGTGTAGTTTATGCTTCTAAAGTAGCCCACAAGATGGCAGCACTTGCTTTGGCGTGAAGTGTCAATGTGCATGTGTACATGTTTATGGTTCCGATTCAGGCCATAAGATGGCAGACCCTCCAACGCGCACGGTCCCTATAGTGGTATTTGTATTTCGCTCGTAACTCTTTTATTGATCAAAAAAATTAAAAAAGTCTAACAAAACGCTATGGTTAATACATTAACCACCTACCTACGATCAATTGTGTAAAAGTATTTTCCATAATGTTAATTCTTTAAAAAATTAACAGAACACCTGATTAAAAAAGCCTATTATACATTAAATGAATTTTTTCACGACCAATAATTATAATTAATAAAGTACCCATTATATAACCTTGTACATAAACCTCGTTCTCCTCTTGAATAAACTGTTTGCTGTGCCCTACAGGGTGTCATGTACACAATTCTATGTTAAGTATAGGTTAAGATACAATGTGATATGCAATAAAGATTATGGGTATGAGTAATATCCAGGGAGGAAAACGGGGACTACGTTTTATGGAAAAATGGTCATCCACTATCCTCCTAAAATCTGAATGCTACTCCAGTATAAATCTCATGCTAGATATTACTTACTTACTTAAGTACTTCGCTGGCTCAGCGACCCGAAGTGGATCTTAGCCTCCGATACTAGATTTCGCCATTCGTTCCTGTCCTGTGCGATCCGACGCCATTCAGCCACTTGGATGTCACCTAGGTCTTTCTGGACCTCATCGATCCACCGGTACTTAGGCCTTCCGAACGGACGTGTCCCAGTTGGTCGCCCCAGATATTACAAGTTTTATTAAAATCAGCATTTGTGATGGACACTAATGGTACATTCTTTAATCTAGGCTTTTTATAGCTACTTTTGTAAGTCTCCTAACCCTCTCAAAACTACAGGTGACCCAAATAAATTTGAGAAAACGGCATCTCATAAACACCCTCTAACCGGATCGGAACAAAATGCTCCCACACCTAAATATTTCACGTTCTTCGTATGTAAGGAATAATCGACTTTAAGTCTTCATAATAAGGAATACACTGCACTGGCGGTCAGATTCGTGTATACCCGTTTATTTATATCATACTTTAATCACATTTAGGGAAGTGTGTGTACATATTTATGAATGTTATAGTATTAAGAGAATCGGATCGGATCGGATATGCAATCAGACGAAATTAAATTTGAAGCTTAATTGCTAGGAATAAGATTGAAAATGATTTGTAATTTGACGTACAGATTGTGAGTGGTAAGCATGTAGAGAACTATAAATTCATATGCAGATTGATTTCCTTTTGTTTCAGCTAGTGACTATCACAAGTATTTTTTGTGTAGTTTTTCATGTTTCATCTGTTTAAAGGGGCCCACTGACTATCAGTCACCCGGACGATTTTGGCCTGTCAGTTGTTCGGAACTGTCAATTTTTTTTTCTAACTGACAGGCCGATGTCGTCCGGCGGACTGATAAGCAGTGGGCCCCTTTAAGATAAACTCACGAACTCACGTTTCACATAAAAACCGGCCAAGTGCGAGTCGGACTCGCGCACGAAGGGTTCCGTACCATGTCGGGAAAAAACAGCAAAAAAATCACGTTATTTGTTGTATAAGAGCCCCATTTGCAACTGCATTTAAATATTTATATTATTCTGTTTTTAGTATTTGTTGTTATAGCGGCAACATAAATACATCATCTGTGAAAATGTCAACTGTCTAGCTATCACGGTTAATATATGAGATACAGCCTGGTGACAGACAGACAGACGAACAGACGGACAGACGGACGGACAGACGGACAGCGGAGTCTTAGTAATAGGTCCCGTTTTTACCCTTTGGGTACGGAACCCTAAAAATACACATTGTTAAAAATTGTGTAACGTACGGAACCCTTGGAACGCGAGTCCGACTCGCACTTGGCCGGATTTTCATAATACACGTTGATAACTTATCCTTATCAGTATGCGGCTCGGCCGGAATACAGAAGTTCGTTTGCTCACTCCCTTAAACTAATCATATCATTGCCTAAACATCCCCCCTCTCCTAAACCCTACTCCGAGGGCCGCGTACTAATGTATTTTAGTAAGTAAACCATTTTTGGCAATTTTCGGGGTTCCGCAATAGACGTGCTCACGACTAATGTGATAATTTTTTGTAATTTTTAAATAGATGTAAAAATAATACTCACTAACTCTCTTAAACTATCTTATATACCTAAACGTAAACGTAACTCCCTTAAGGTTCCCTGAGCCAGAAGGCGAAAAATCTCCTTATATAATCCTGTTGTTCTAAGAGGCGTTGATATTCGTAGACGTGGAAAAAATATATGTAGTTCTTGACTATATTATCTTTAATAACATAGGTTCCGATACACGAATTAATATTTATGACACTTCGCTCGATACAAATCATTCCCAAAGTAACCTCTAACTCGGACTTTTAATCCAACTTTACTCGGTTATTTATTTATGTGATACTATAAACAAAAAAAGAAGAAAAAACAATCTTAACTTAAATAGTAATTTCATAGCTTTCGATTTTCGATATTGTAGGGTAACGTTTTTAAAATAAATAAAAATCGACAAAATTCGATCAAAATTGACACTTGGCGCGCATGATCTTTCCCGTTCTTTCTTGCGAAATGTGACAGAGACAGCGGCAAACCGATGGAACGGCCTTAAAAACCCCGACCTTCAATGCCGCTTATTCATGTATTATGCATTTCCATAAGACTATTTTTAGCTATTGGACTTTTTTATCCGGGATTGGTATGCAATATTTTGTTGTCAAGATGAAATATTAAATATAATACGAGTATATGAAAAAATAATGTTAGAAATATTTTTATACACTCCCTGAAAATAATCATATTATAACCTAAACGCGCCTAAATGGGTTTAACTTCGTTTATTTAAACTTTATTATTTTATTTGTACCAAGACAACGAGCCAACTAGGTGGGCCAATAAGTAACTTATTAAAATTAAAACTGAACTATCATCAAAACTTCTTCAAACTACATCACTACTGGTTAGTAGGAGTTGGGTAATAGGAGCCCAATTCAGATTTGACAACGTGTTACGATTTTAAACTGGTTTTGATGCGACCTTGACAATCGTCCTGGTTGGTGATTTCATCTCAAGTTTTGTATGTAAAACAAACTGTCTCTTATTTGTGGGGGTTTTCAGAAAAAATGGCACTTTCCATTTACTTTTTTCGAACTATCAACTTTTGGGTTATTTTAGACTCAGAATCACGAGTACTATTGAATGAGACAAAGAAAAAAAGTGTCCCCAGTTTTTCATACAAATTTTGGGTGTAAGTTTGCTGGTAAGGTGCTGGCTCAGGAAAGAAAGGACTGGCAATTACTCCACCGACAAGAGCAAAGCTCTTAAGTGATGATGATGATGATGAGATTTTCGATAAAAAGTAAATGGTACACTGTTAAGTGAAAATGCCCTTGTATGAGTAATACAATTTCTAGTATTAAAAACTAGTATCAGACATAGACATATTATGTTACTTTAATGTCGCTTTAAAATGATAACCTAACTTTTCTTTTCTTGATGGACTTGAGGGCGGTGTTGCCCGTAGCCAATGTCACGTAAAAGGGTTAGAACAAAATAAATGCTCTTAGAGCACGACGCTGTTCGGTGGTTGTTGTAGTTGTCTCGTAAAACCGATAGCTGGATTTTACGAGAAGCACGTGGGCTACCGGCCGTTGACTCCAAAATGGTGGTTAAACACGCTTTGAGATTAATTCTCCATTCACTGCACACTACCACATTAGATTATTGTATAATAAAGCTATCGATATTACACTTTAAACAATATTAATGAGCAAAAAACAAAGGAATTAATCACGAGGCTACTATCAAGATGGCGTTCGAACCGGAAGTCCTAACCTAACTTTGATTGTATGGTAGTGGCTGCCGGCTAGGCTAGGCGCATGTGCCACTTAAGCGTCTTGGCTTAATGTTGTTAGTATGGATGGTATAGAAAGGATCGCAATCTCTTATGGCACAATTGTTGCAAAAGTGACCGCTTTCAGCTTTAAATAATAGTTCCTAATCTCTCCGGTGGCGCTAATTAGGTTCTTTTTTTTTTGTCGGAGTGGGAATGCACTTACGCACGGTGTGTGGGACTCGCCGCTCCTTTTCCCTCTCTTGGCGAGAGGGGGGGAGAATTGGCCCTACCCACTAAACCCACTCCGGCGTTTAACCCTCTTAGCCGTTCGTGAGGGCGCACTGGGATCGATAACATTCCACCACGGGACATTCCACCACGGGCTAGTTAGGCTCTGGGACATGAGTATAACATGAACCATATATGGCAACAAATAACACGACCAAATTACGTAGGTTGGTTTTGGTAGTATTTCGGTGTATGGTAGCGCCGCCTAATTACTGTTTTTTGATGGACACTTTTCATACATAGAGATTTGGCTCCTTTATATAGTCTCCATGCTATGCTCGGGGTTTCTCTGCGTGATAGAATCAGAAATGATGATATCCGCAGTAGAACTAAGGTCACCGACATATCTCGCAGAATTGCAAACCTTAAGTGGCAGTGGGCGGGGCACATTGCTCGCGGAACTGATGGCCGGTGGGGCCAGAAGGTTCTGGAGTGGCGTCCGCGTACCGGAAGACGAACTGCCGGTAGGCCTCCAACGAGGTGGAGCGACGACCTGGTGAAGGTCGCGGGAATTCGGTGGATGCGAGCGGCACAGGATCAGTCGGAGTGGCGAGCCTTGGGGGAGGCCTATGTCCAGCAGTGGACGTCTATCGGCTGACATGATGATGATGATGATATAGTCTCCATGGTTGTTAGCTTAGGTTATTTTAGGTACTGAATAAAATCTTTCATCTTTATACAAATATTAGGATAATGCGACATACTACTAATGTTGTTAATGGTAAAACATAGGTTACAGCTGTGCTAGTTTTCTTAGTGATAAAAAAGAATATGATTTGTAGAAATTGGAATTCCCCCTTCCCATTTAAATGAAGCATCCTGTATGATTTAACTCGTTCGTACGACTGTACATCATTATTCGAGTCATTATTATTCTGCAATGTTATTGTTAAATAAGGTCATTAAATCCATAAACAAAGCAAGATGTAATTTTGTACTACTATGAGTATGACCGAAAGAGAGGTCATAATTTAATTTTTGATAAAAGTTCACTGTCCGTTTTAGGTACATCCTCACAACATCAAAAATATTCAAACGATTTTTTACTTTTTTGCTCAACAATAAGGTTCTAATTTGTACAGATACTTACGAATAAACATACTATGTGTAATTATGGACAAATATTTCTCGTCGATAAATTCGAATTAACCGAGTTGACAGCTCCCGTTGCTGTCGGATTGTATGATGATTTCATAAATCAAACACGAATTCGTGTTAGAATATAAACATACACGCGCGTACTCTTATCGTGCCTATTGGTTTTTTAGGGTTCCGTACCCCAAAAGGAAAAAACGGAACCCTTATAGGATCACTCGTGCGTCTGTCTATCTGTCTGTCCGTCTGTCACAGCCTATTTTCTCCGAAACTACTGGACCAATTAAGTTGAAATTTGGTATACATATGTAAGTTTGTGACCCAAAGACGGACATGTAACGTAAACAAATGAATTTTTAAAATGGGGGCCACTTTTGGGGGTAAATGAGAAAATTTAAAAATAAAGTTTTTCAAACTATATCGTGTTACATATTAAATGAAAGAGGTCATTGTTTGAATCTCAAATATATTTTTTTATAATTTTAGGATAAACAATTTAGAAGTTATTCAAGAAAATAAGCAAAAAATTACCATTACCCCATTTATCTCCGAAACTACTGGGTCTAAAATTTGTATACTGATAAAAAAAAACAATAAAATAATTAATTTCATTTTTTACACAAACATAAACAAATAACAGTCGGCAATACGGAAGATGCAATAACAATATTTTTATTATTTGTGATGTGTTCATTCGGTTTAAGCAACTTTATGAGCATAAGCTTGAAATCAACCAAATTTTAAATCCACATGAAATACCACTTAGACTATTTGCATTAAAATTATTGCTAGTTTCTTCTCCACTTCCAAAATTGAAGATTTGATGACACAACACTCAAAAGGTAAAACGGCGTGAACTGTTTTACGATTAAGTAGTTTTGACTTTCATACTTCTTCTAGTTAACATTTTATATAGGCCAAAAAGCGCCAGCAGCACACTAATGATCAACACAAGAGCTGCCGCTACTATGTCTCCATCGATGAACGTAAGCCAGGTCACGCGTACGGCGGGGGCGCGCCTGCGCGTGCGACGCCGCAATGTGCGCTCCATCCACCAGACTGCGCGCTCGAGTGACGACTCTGAGCGGTCTTGCATCTCTTCACTTAGAAGCTTGGAGCGGGAGCGGTAACTAAAATTAAAAAATATATAAGAGTTATGTAAGCATGTGTATTCTCATAAGTTTCACTCGCCACGCTACCATGCTCACGTTATTCTGGCTTGTTTTTGGTCATATATTATTATAAAATTTGGGTCTTATTTCAGAATCTTCTAGCCTACTTTAAAGTCGTCAGTACCTAATGGCGGCCATGATTGCGACAGTGGTCAAACTACTCGCTCGTATAAGATAGAATATTTGACAGACAACAATTATTTAAAATTATGACGATATACTTCGTAAACTATTTTTAATAACGAAGAAACACTTAAAAATTAAAAACAAATAAAAAAATTGCCCTAACTCGAAGTCGCTCGGTACGGTGCCCAGAAGGCTGGCCGCATTGCACCGCTAGATGGCAATGCTGATTCGTCTTCGTAAACTCCAAGAGCCAAGTCCAGATATATCGCTAACTTCACGGGGAGTTTTCCCTATTGTATCTTTCATAAACAACTATACTTAAAGAACATCTTACCCTTTGTCCTTTATCAGCTCTTCAATATTTTCCCGTAGCTGATCATCAGTGAATGAAGCAAACTCCAGTCTTCGCCCCACACCAAGCCTCTCATATTGCTCAGCATTAAACCACTGGTCAACAAGCATGGGGAAAGCTAGAAGAGGCACACCAGCGCGGAGGCCCTCGTCTGTAGATTGCAGGCCTCCTTGGGTGATGAATAGGACCAGCTTCTTATGGCCTGCGTAACAAACAACTTATCAGTACCTAACGTTTTTGTGAGACGCAAATCGTCAGCAAAAATTTTAAGCAGTCGTAACATGCGGTTCCTGGCTCCTGAACACATCAAAGAGAGAATAGTGTGTTTATAAAGCAGTGTATGTAACTGTATATAATAAGGCATTTTGTAGCAGTCACATAAACTACTATTAAGTCATAATATATAATGAAATAAAACTATGAAAACGGATTATATCGTGTATATTAAATTTATAATACATCCCGACGTTTCGAACTCTTTACAGCGTTCGTGGTCAACGGGTGACTGAGGAAAAATTACAAAGTGCAAAAATACCCACATACTAAAATAATGAACAATCATAGACTACAAACTTTAAGGCTGGTTGTACATGCAAAATCGGTTCATAAGGCTAGTTATACACTACAATTATTTTCAAGTAAAGATATATATATATATACGCGATAAAAACTACGCCGGCTCCAACCCTACACCACGGACCCGAGAAGATTTAATTCCCACCTAAATTGTAGGAGGGTATCCCAATATGGGACCGGCAACAAACAATAATATATACTTACGCAGCAGATCAGACTGCGGAACCCAAGCTGACGTCCGCACATTAGCCGGTAGTCCCTCTGGCGGCTCCTTCCACGTCCACAGTACATTATACCGCAGTTTCTCGAAGACCCGAATGAAGATCGCCATACGCTCCGGTGGAAGCAGCGACGGATCCGTGTTCGTTCCAAAGCTCATATAGATGACTCCGTGCTTTGAGGAATCCATCCATGATTTTAGGTCCTGGAACAATCAAGGAAAGTATCTAAATAGTACTCGTTCCCAATATCAACTTTCAATCCCCTTTCACTCCTTTAGGGGATGTTTTCGGGATAAAACTATCCCATGCCCTTACCTGGGCCTCTAACTATTATACAAGCAGACAGACACGAGTTACTTTTGGATTTATAATACTTATTGGTATGGATTACGTTTAGATAGAAAAGTCTAAAGAGGAGCATAATGTGTTATAAATATTATTTCAAATATTCTATTCAGGAATTGATTATGATAAGAACGCACGACTATATATTAGAATAGAATAGTTTATTTCACAAACAGATTTACAAAACATAGTTACCAGGGGCCCCCGCACTAGGTTGCACCTGTATCGCGGGGAACCAGTTACATTAAATTTGTACAACAGAATTTTGTTTCGTATGCAAGTCATACTTTATCATATAACATAAATTTAAAATTTAAATGTAATACTTAAAACTAAAAACTTAAATAAACTAAGGTTAGGTGACACTCTGTATAATAGCTTCTGTCTCTGTGTAATTCAGTGATTGAAGTAAATTATTGACACAATATCGATTATCATCATCATCTTCCTCGCGTTGTCCCGGCATTTTTGCACGCTTCATGGGAGCCTGGGGTCCGCTTGGCAACTAAACCCAAGACAATTCTTGGGTTTAGTTGCCAAGCGGGCGGAAGTAGTGCCTACGCCAATGCGTAGGCACTACTTTTTACGAAAGCGACTGCCATCTGACCTTTCAACCCAGAGGAGAAACTAGGCCTTGTTGGGATCAGTCCGGTTTCCTCACGATGTTTTCCTTCACCGAAAGGCGACTGGTACATCAAATGATATTTCGTACATAAGTTCCGAAAAACTCATTGGTACGAGCCGGGGTTTGAACCCGCGACCTCCGGATTGCAAGTCGCACGCTCTTACCGCTAGGCCACCAACGCTTCCGTGACTGTCGCTGACCTTTTCATCATCAAATCATGTCCCTATCCTTAATTTTTATGAGCAGATAAGTAGATACATAGTAACTTGTTGACTGTGTGTGATCAGCTATCTCTAGCTGATCTTACTTTTTTTTAAATAAAAAAGTTATACAAGAATTACAAATCACTTTTGTTACTCAATATCATCATAATAATTAGTTATATGTGGTTAACCCATTTATTTGGACTTGCCCTGATGAGCCAATTAGCGGTATCTGAAATGAAAACGGAATGAAAACATGTGCCTGAAGTTAATTATCAGAGAATTCCAATTTCAAATGCATTTGTCTTTGAGACGCTATTTGGCTTAAGAGGACAGCCTACTCTGGCAGTCCACTGCATCAACATTGAACAATCACAAGTGGATTCATTACTGCAGTGTTATGAATTTCAGTTAATTGTATTCAGACGGTAACAAAGTTACCTACGTTAGCAAACACAATAGGTCGGTGAAAATATTTCTGACTATTCATTGTGATTAGAATAATTTATACCTTTTAACAAAAAATACTCTCTTAAAAAAATAATACCTCTTATTTCATGTGACACACTTGTAAGTTCATGTGTTCTTAGGATTCCCAGAAATTTTAGATTAATGTCTCTACTCAGAATCATGAGCACTATTGATTCTAATAAGAAAAAATGTGTCCCAATTTATTCCAACCATTTTCGATTTTCCATTACATTACATAATATCTAAGTGCCCTTAGATAAGTATTGTTAGTGGTTTCTGATAATATTTGACACTTTGTTTCTACTTACCTGAGGCAGATCTTTAGACGGTGCACAATTAAGGCTCCCCAAATGTATCACATTAGGCGGCACAGGGCGGTAGCCCTCAAACACAGGATCTATATTCACCATCAGCAACTCCACATTATTCTTTAACTCCTCTAACGGAGGCGTATCCTTTCCAAACAAAACACGAAGCATCACATCTTCCTTCTCCTCATACGCCATTTTTAACCGATTTAATTTGTATCTATTATATAACTCTGTCACTTTCTCCCATAATGTAAGATTGAACAGCCGCGTGCGCAGATAGTCTGGGTACAATATTGGGTCGACAGGAGCACCCATTAGATG
Organism: Cydia strobilella; assembly: GCF_947568885.1. Lineage (NCBI taxonomy): Eukaryota > Metazoa > Arthropoda > Insecta > Lepidoptera > Tortricidae > Cydia > Cydia strobilella. Next base: position 16,476,524 of record NC_086051.1, on the reverse strand, counting down.
ATATTGTTCATCTGTTCCCCCAAAACTACTTATCATTATAACAGGCGCTTTGAACACATGAGACAATGCTAGTGCCGGTCTCGTCCACCCTTCTGTGATCACTAGATCGAACTGTTTTTCTTTTTCAAACACCCTCTTTACAGCCTCACTTTTCATTTGCTTTGGGAATATTTCTAACATGAGATCATACCCCGTATTAATTTGTGTGTATAAATCGTTTCGCTTTCCAGAGGCGGTTTTAACAAAGCGGTCGATCCATGGAGCGTAGGATTCGTGTAGGTCAATTTCTGTGAGATTCGGCGGGGCCTGGTCTGGAAAGGCTGGGTCAGTTGTCAAAATAACAACACGATGACGCTTTGCTAACTCATGTGCTATTGGGCGGAATACTACCTGATGGCTAATAGAAGGAGTTGGCACTACGATGAGTATTCGCGCGGTATCTCCGTACCACGCGCAGGCGCATATTATAAACGCGCATCGCCACCCACCCACCATTCTCGAGCCGAATGTCACAAATGCGAGGAATCAGTACACACTGCAATTTCTGAGTGCATAGTAAAAACGTGCTTACTGCATGATCACGAACTGTGGGTTTACGACTTATTTCTACTTATACTGTTTTTTCATTCATTTTTTTTTGTGATGAAAAATAAACGTACTTAGTAACACTTCCTAGTTATTGCCTACTTTAAATCCTATGTGGGCTTCTACAAGTTCCATATCATCTAGTGTTGGTAGGAACTGGAGTCCTTTGAGTCTGAATTTGAAGAACAGCTCGTTTTAACGAGACTCGGCGCTTAAAACACTTCTGAGTCTTTAAAGACCCAAGTCGAGTCTTTTTTAAGAGAAACTCAAAAGGACTCGAGCCTCCGAATAAAGACTCCGTCAACAATTTTATAGGTTTTTCCTAAATAGCAGTAAAGAAATTAGGCGTTGCTGTATGATTTGTGTACATAATCTACAAATTTTACATAAAGACAATGCATTTCGAAATTGTTTGTAAAAAAAAATCAAGAGCTCTCTGAAAACGACTCAAGTCTCTACAAAAGACTCGGGACACTAACAAGTTAAAAATAACTCGAGTTAAGATTGAATTATAAGAGTCTGAAAAACTGAGTAGAGTTTTGAATGATTCACGGTTAGTTTCACTAGACTTATATTGACCGGGATATAGACCGTGATTACCTTTTGTCTATATCCGGTCTATATCCCGGTCAATATAACTCTAGTGAAACTGAGTCGAGTCTTAAGGCAAAGGACTCAAAGGACTCGAGTCCCAACCAACAGTAATATCATCTATAAACCTTTTTATTAGCAATATTCCTGTGAAAATTTTCTCTGTCCTAGCCTCGACAATAACATGACAGTTCTGGCCCTATATCAGTAAACGTGACAATTAACTTATACTTCCTATACTTATGATTATAATTACATCACGTAAAAGACGTAACCAGAATATTTATTATCTTTTAAAAATATACCTATGTATCAAATTTGCCTATTTTGCAATTACAATATTATCTTTACAATTACAAATTATTTGTTTATTTTTCTAAATTTAACTTTCAATCTATCTATCAATATTTCGTCGGCTAAGAATACGTTTGGAAAATTAATTTTTGGGAAAATAGCTTTTCAATTAATTTTAGAACAGTGTCTGTGCGTACAGAGAAGAGTCGTGGATTGTATGGGACCCAATTTACATTCCACGACTTCTCTTTCCGAACAGACTCTAACAAAAAATATGCTATAATTGGCACTAATAAAAAAAATGATTTTTGCAATATCCGCATTTTACTATAGGATAATTACACTATGTTAACAGAAAATTAATTATTATTATTATTACGAGCCTATTGTGTCCCACTGCTGGGCAAAGGCCTCCCCCCTCTTCTTCCACTCCTCCCGGTTTTGAGCTACATCTGGCCAGTCGCTCAAAAAGGAGTCCAAGTTATCCCGCCATCGCCGACGAGGTCTGCCGGATCCCCGGTTTGACTCATGGGGCAGCCACTCTGTGGTTATTTTGGCCCACAAGTCATTCGGCATGCGGCAGACATGACCAGCCCAGTCCCACTTTAACTTGTCCGCTTTCCGAGCTACATCTATTATTTGGGTTTTAGAGCGCAGCGTGGTGTTCCGGATGCGATCCCCGAGTTTCACACCTAATATGCTGCGCTCCATACCTCTCTGACAAACCCCGAGTTTGGACTTCTGAGCTTCCGTCAAAGACCAAGTCTGAGCACCGTAGGTGAGGACTGGAAGTATGCACATGTCCATGAGCCTACGTTTGAGTGATAGAGGTAGGTCTCCCTTCATGAGGTGTTTCATATGTAGAAAATTAAATTTTTAAATATTATTGTACGTTCTGTAAGTTTGTCTATCTATCTAATTCGAATTTTCCACTCATTTACTCTAAGGTTAGCTGGAAGAAATCCCTTATAGGGATAAGCTCGCCTTTGTACCTAAATTTATATGAATTTCATGTTAACAATTTTTGTTTTGTACAATAAAGTGATTTACTACTACTACTACTATTATCACAAAAATTGTGACATACTTATCAAAAACTTTGTGTCATGTCATACATCGTACAATTAACATTTACTCATCAAACCGGATATGGAAATAGCCAAAATACTTTTATTTCATGATTACCACTATATTCAAAATATTCGTATGGTCCAATAAATAGTAAACATATGTGTCTAAATGATAAATAAGTTCAATATGTACCAAATAACTATAAAACTTTAAGTAAAATAATTTTTTTTGCTTCTTTTCGCTCTCCTGCAAGCGAGAATTTACTCTATTGACAGCTATTAAAGTTCAAATTTAAACAAATATTTTTATTACATGCAGTAAGGGGTTAAACTCATAAGTAAATGTGAAGTTTCCAATCAAAAGGTACCACATTGTCGCTTACCATAAGGACGAAAATTGAGAAGAAGAAGAAAATGCATGCCAAACTTCAGCTTTCTATGGCTTCAGGAATTACCCTAAGAACTTTGATGATCATCAGTGAGTCAGTGACGACATCGGGGTATTTTAGATATCAATAAAATCTAGTGTTTTAAGAGCTATGAAATTAAAATTTTGTATGTAAAAAGTCCACTATTGACAATTATTCCGATTATTATTATTTATTCTGAGAATTTTGTTTATCTGGTATAATCCATACCTAAGTTAGTTAAGGGTTAAAAAGACGACGTAGCGCTTCGAGAAAAGGTAGGTAGTACCCTTGCACTTTTTGACGGGGGCACGGTAGGCGGCAGATAAACTGAATTTTCACACTGCTGTAGGTACCAGTGAAACGAGACCTCAACAACTGTAGGTACACATATCAGAGAGCTCATTCATACTGGTTTGTCTGATCCTTGGACTCTCGCTCAGTCTATGATCTCGGTCAGATCCAGGCGTAATCCGCCTTCAATACCGCTCGCTCATAAATACGCAACGATCACTCATTCGGCTCAATACGTGTGGACATGACCCAAACCCACTTAAAAACCAACCTTAGCTACTTACCTATAACATCCATTTTTAAACGCAGCGATCTCGTCAAGCAATACCCCGGAACATTGACGTTGATATGGATCGTAAGTTAATGGGATAAGGTTGGTTTTAGATTGGGTTAGTGGTGTTTAGTAGGATTCAGCTCATACATAATGTAGCTGCTATTGGACCGGAGCTTGGGCTATGAGCCCGACCACACGGGGTGATATTTATGCGAAGGCTTGCAGGTGAGGCTTCCAAGGTCACGTTTGTTCCCAACAACGTCACGTTTGAAGTTATGGGGCCCTCTAGAAAAAATTGTTTCATCGAACATAACCTCATGTGTATTTCCTCTAAAAAAATCTCGCATTTTAAAGCAAATACTAATAAACGGCATCCTATCTTAGAATAAGATCAAGCAAACGGTGTTGTAGCTGATCGGGCTGCCAACGGTAAATAACCACTGAAAACTTTTGCTGTACAGTTTATAATACATCCATATATACATAGATACGGAAAAGTACAGGATATATACAAAGAAACGCTATTAACACATATAATTCACATAAGATATGCAAATAAACATTTGGAATTCATTGACAACACAGAACGAGAAAAAAGTCTATACATACCCAGAAGTACCACGTCACAGCGACACCGGAGGTAGGTCAACTCAAGAGGAACCTAACCTGCCTAACATGACCCCAGTAAAAGTTGCACGGTTTTCTAGTTATTACCGAAATAAATAAATAAATTGAGAAGTTTCCCCTTACCTGTAGTGTATAGACGTCTCGAGCGCTTACGTCATGGTGACGTCACTGACAGCTGGGGTCAGGCGATGTCATGCTGCGAGAAGAGGCGGTCGTACCGCGTGATGTTTGTGTTGCCAAGCCGTTGGAAATACATTACATTGTATAATTTACTGAGGTAAATACAGTACTTTATAATACCTACTAGCACAGTGGCACAGGGCGTGCAGCACAGTGGCACAGGGCGGACACGCTATACATCAAAAATCACTTGCGTTTCTATGTGTGAACGGCACGTCTGTATACGCCGCATGCGTCATTATGTGAGTAAGTTGCTTACAAACAGTACTGAGCGGTCGGCAAAAGGTCGTCAATCTGCTGTCGCGGGGCAAGGTAATTCGAGTCGGGGCTGGGCGGTGCGTGGCCGTTCTGTATGATAATACTATTACTTATTCTGTGACAATGGTTGGTAGTTCTGTCGCCTACAGGTGTCCATACTGGACAGGATAGATTTGTATCATCTCTGTGGTCTAGTATATACATTATGTGTAACATAAAATATAATGACCATTGGGACCTAACGGCAGCAATAAAGAGGTTAGCAGACACATTACCGGGATTCAGAATCAATGGAGTGGATATAAATATACCTAGGTAAGTATCTAATAAAATAAAATAAAAATAAAATAAGTGTGCTAAGTTGGAAATCTAAGGGAGAGGCCTTTGCCCAGCAGTGGGATACTACAGGTTATTTAAAAAAAAAAGTGACAGGGTAGTAGTTATTGACTGCGACAGTATATAAATACGTTCATACGAATTACGAAGTTCGTGGTGGGCGAATAGCAATCAACAATCGCATCCAACCTAATAAAAAATAGCGTTTCGCCATTTTCCACAGATTTACGAGTGACAAAATCAAGCGGTCGAAATTAAATACTCGGGCCCCCAGTGCTTTTGCTAATGCCCAATACCTAAGTTTCTGTCAACTATTGCTTATGACATAAGTTTAAAATAGGCATGTAGCTCTCGTTCCCTCTTCTTACTGGTATAGAAAACGATTTTTTTTAGTTCGCATTCCATCAATCACCCGGTTCTTCAATGAACGAAATAATATAACGGTTTAAGAACGATATTAACAGTTAGTTCAATCAAATTGAGCCGCCTTTTTGTTTTCGCAGTTTTTTGTCAAAATTTCTTAGCATTTTCACCAAAGTATTCCTTTACCTTTGGCTGAAATGTGCACTGCTTAAATAAATTCTATCCATGTTATATGCAAACCAGAAGCTCAGAGTCACTAGCTTTCAGAGCTTATATCTATGTATGAGAAGGAACACGTTTCGAATGAATATGTGAAACGAATGTTTAAGAACCGGGCTTGTGTTTTGAAAGAGTAGGTTAGAATTTAAGATGGACTTTCTTTTGTAATAGGTACCTATTGTACCTACCTTTTAAGCCAGGAATCCAGCAAAAGAAAACATATTATGCAGTGAACAAAGTATTTTATAACTTGAATATTAGGTATGATATTTAGTTCGATCATTGCAAGAACCTTGTCTTAAACATTCGTTGTTTTCCTTTCATACGTGGTGTTGTTCGGTTGATCGGAACTGTCAAGTTTTTGTTCTAACCAGGGCTCGGAACCGGTATTTTTTAAAAACCCCGAAATAGCCCAATATTTTAAATTTTTTTATGCTCATTACGTAGGACTGAATCGTGTATTTAGGAAACAATTTTGTATTATTAAAACGTCCCATTAAAAATGAAATTATAAACAAAAGAACGAAAAAGAACGTAATAAAACCGGTATTTTTGTATGGAGCAAATACCGGTTTCCGACCCTTGGTTCTAACTGACAGGCCGATGTCGTCCGGCGGACTGATAGTCAGTGGGCCCCTTAAACGTATAAAGAAATTGTAGCCAATTTCATTGCTATTGAGTGTAGATTGATTGTACACTGAATTGGCAAAGCGGCTACATTCAATCGGAAATTGTTAGTTGCTTACTGCAGTTTCGTATTACTTTACTAACTGAACGTGTACAATGACTGTACCGTATGTAACTAACTATCTAGCACAGAATGCTGATTCGAACATACAAATAATTTCTATAGATAAATTCGATCTTGTTATTCAGGGATCCGTACCCAAACGGGACCCTATTACCAAGACTCCAGTGTCCGTCTGTCCGTTTGTCTGTCTGTATGTATGTCTGTCCGTCTGTCGGTCACCAGGCTGTATCTCATGAACCGTGACAGCTAGACACTTGAAATGTTCACAGATGATGTATTTCTGTTGCCGCTATAACAACAAATAATAAAACACAATAAAATTAATATTTAAGTGCGGCTCCCATACAACAAACGTGATTTTTTTGCCGTTTTTAGCGTAATGATACGGAACTCTTCGTGCGCGAGTTTGACTCGCACTTTGCCGGTTTTTTTATTATTTGCCCGTACATTTTGCTGCGCCAACGTAACTAAGTATAACTATAAGTATGGTTTTGCAAACTATGGTTTTATCAGTGGAGCATAGACAGAAATAATTTTAACTAGATACTGTCTTTGTATCTAGTAGTATCACCAAAAAAGAAATTAGTATATTTTTAAGGTTCCGTACCTCAAAGTAAAAAAAAGGAACTTCTGAGATTCGATTATGCTGGCGCCAGGTTTTTTTTGTTTGTTTTTTAGGCCCTCCTCTATTTTATTGCTGGTTTGTCTTTTCCAGCACATTTCTTTTGTCAATATATTTTTTTCCAAACATCATTATTTACAATTTCCCTAACCTCTAATTAAATCTAATTATTAATTCCATACTATTTCATGATACTATTACATGTATTTGTCAAATTGTTTATTTGTGCTTACGAATATATATTTTTTCTATTCTATTAGCAAAGGACAGAACTGTGGGTTTTTGTAAGCGAAGATTACAAAGACCGGTAATGTTAACTAAAAATACGGCCCGATTCGAACTTTAAGATACGTCAAATATTACGTCTAGATACGATATGGATTGTCAGTGTCACTTTTGATATCTAGACGTAATATTTGACGACTTCCGGTTCGATCGCCATCTTGATAGTAGCCTCGTGATTAATTTCTTTGTTTTTTGCTCATTAATATTGTTTAATGTGTAATATCGATAGCTTTATTATACAGTAATCTATTGTGGTAGTGTGCAGTGAATGGAAAATTAATCTCAAAGCGTGTTTAACCACCATTCTGGAGTCAACGGCCGGTAGTCCACGTGCTTCTCGTAAAATCCAGCTATCGGTTTTACGAGACAACTATTACAACAACCACCGAACAACGTCGTGCTCTAAGAGCATTTGGTATTTCTACCTCTAACCGTGTCTGGCTAGAGCCCTAGAGGCCCATAATTTTATTGTTTACCGTACACTGGCTATGGCCTATGGCCGATATGTTTTAATCAAGAAATATTAATTCGATCCCACGTGGATCCCACTTTGACGTTGGCGAAATCATCGACAGTATCGATGGAGCCATACTACCTGAAAAATTGAATTGTAATATTTGACGTATCTTGGTGTTCGAATCGGGCCGATAGTTTCTTTGTTCCGTGGGGCAGCGCCACATACACCTACTCTGCGAGTGAGTGGTGAGTGCGAAACCCCGCAGCTCTTGAAACACGGAACTAACTGAAAAATACTGTATTTACCAGCTTCACCTGCCAGGGTTGCCACAAAAATAAATGCCCAAAAATAAGTATTGATGTATAACTATGTATAATATATATCGCCGTCTAGTACCCAAATCACAAACCTTATTGGGCATCCTGTGGGACTAGGGCGATTTTGGTTTTAAGTCCGCCGTGGCAATGGCATATTATAATAACACAATATAGACAAGGACATCCTACTGAAGAAGCTGGCGGACGCGGGGTGTACGCCGCATACCCTTGCATTTTTTGCAAGTTATATGCGGGGGAGGTCCCAGTACGTGGACTGCGCTGGTAACAGGTCAAAGCCGTACTATACTAGGTCCGGGGCCAGTCAAGGAAGTAATCTGGGTCCGTTACACTTTGTGTTAATGATTAATGATCTACCTAGTGTGGTAAAAAACGCGGAATGTTTGCTCTTTGCCGATGACCTGAAACTTGTGCGTCAAATTGAGGATGTATCGGACTGCGCTGAGTTGCAGAACGATATTGATCGAGTGGTTCAATGGAGTCACGATAATAAACTGCACTTTAATGTGGCTAAATGCTCGTCAATGTCCTTCAGCAGGTCCTACAGCCCGATACATCATCAATACGTGGTAGAAGGGGCGCCGATGGAGCGTTTGACGGAAGTGCGAGATTTGGGGGTGCATTTTACCGCAGATCTTGCAGATCAGCGTTTGCCGAGAGATAAGACCTAGCTAGATCGATTTTTCGTCCCCGAAAACCCCCATATAGCAAATTTCATCGCTATCGTTAGTCTTTTATGAGATCGCCGAAATACATAAATATATATATATATATATATATATATATATATATATATATATATATATATATACAAGAATTGCTCGTTTAAAGGTAATTATATATATGATACAACTAATAATAAATGACATTTTAAACATATACACAACGGGTCACTCACGTATTTTAAGTCGAAAAACGCTCGACATGTTTTCGACTTAAAATACGTGAGTGACCCGTTATTAATATGTTTAATATGTCTGTGTCTCACGGAAGTTTGGTTAATAAATGACATTACTCGCATGCCAACCCTAGCGAAGTAGCACTGCGTCCTACAATGTGGAAGGGAGATTGCATTCCACGGTGGTTGTATTTCGCAATCGTAAACGAAATGACGCCAGGCCAATTCCAGAGTAAGAGCCCAAGGATATGATGGTTGCGCTGAAAAATATCCGACGACCGCGCGCGACTGCTTCTTCATAAAAACGTAGTCCCCATTCCTCTCTGGATATTAACATTATAGAAAATATTTTTTACGTAATCCCATGTAGGGGTATAATGGTGAGAACAAACCAAAAATTTATATGTTAAGGTTTCGCTCCTATAATAATGAAGAAGTCGAAAATAGACAATAAAGGGGCATAGCTATGGTTAATAATACATCAAAATTATTATACCACACTATTACCTAAATAGCTAGGCCCACTTTATTCTTCAAAAACTAATGAGAAAATTGCATTTAATCCACAAAAGTGGCAAAGAAATTTAATGTAAGTTTTGTATTGCTTCCTAGTGTGCTGGTGGTATTAGCTTATATCTGATAATTTTGAATGATCAATATTTAATAGCGTTCATTTGAATTTGATTTGTAATATTTTACAGTTACTATTTACCTCACGTTGGTGTGGTGAAAATTTTTATGTTCACTCGGTGGCAGTTTTTTAACCACGAAGGCTCGAGGCCTTGAAACCTTCGCAACCCTCAAGATTCCACTTTTTGAACCACGAGCGTCGGTGTCTTTCGCTTGCTCAAGTATCAATAGCATTAGCATTTTCGATTAGCGTTTTTCAATAATCGATTGTTTTCTCGTCGTGACATATATACTAGTATGTCACCAATACACCAAAGTAGTTATGTTGCGCCAATAGCCACCATTGCAGGTGCAGACGATAAAAACGCGGCCATCATGGGCCCGCAGAGCTCACATAGTGCAGCTCTGGGAATCATTATGGAGTTTACAGCTTTCCTGGATTCGATCCGGATTTCGAAATCGCATTAAATTTCCTGAATCATAGAGATAATGAAACAAATTAATGTGACATTGAATTACATTTAAAATGTTGAACAAAACTTGCCTAAACATTAAATCATTTTACGGTTTAGACTCACTTGTTTTAGTCACTCGCGCAACATGTTTCGGAGAGCCTAGGTCTCACGACATCGGCGAGTGACTAAAACAAGTGAGTCTAAACCGTAAAATGATTTAATGTTAGTAGTAGTAGTAGTAGTAGTAAACTCTTTATTGTACAAATATACACATTAAAAATTACATGGTACAAATAATAAGATGTACAAAGGCGAACTTATCCCTATGAGGGATCTCTTCCAGTTAACCTTTGAGTAGATGAGAGGAGAAAGTGAAAAGAGGGTGACAAATGTAGCAAAATGTACAACAATTAGTATGTATTGTTGTGTTAGTATGTCTCACAACAGTTTAAATTCGAAAACTTGCCTATTTTAAAATATAATAAGGAAAGATGAGAGCCCAGAACTGATATGATGGCTCATTTTCATAAGCCAGAGCCATAACTTTATTGTTTATACTTTTACCGTACACTGGCTAAAGTTTGTGTACATCAAGAAATACTAATTCGATCCCACGTCAGTCCCACGTGGATCCCACTTTAACGTTGGCGAAATCATCGACAGTATCGATGGAGCCATATTACCCAAAGATTGATTGATTGAACCAGTCCTTAGCTCACCATAATTACTTCTTACTAACCTAACTAACTTCTTTAGTTAAATGGTATTATAATACTCTCCTTTAAAATATACTTTCCCAAAATCGCCCAATATTTCTTGGCTTCAAACTTTTTCCTATAATCAATCACCGCGGAACCGCGGAACTTTGTCGATACAAGCTGGAGATTGGGTAATTTTTTATCATATATCGATGGCAGCTACGAATTAATTTATACAAGATGGTGTGTTGTTTTACCATACTCATATTTCATATTTCATAAACACATATGAACACATATTGTTCAGCATATTTTGCTCACTATTTTTTTTATTGAAACTGATTTGTCTTTTTGTATTGACATTGTTTTTTTTTATGTGATATTTTGGCGTTTTTTAACTTATTTCTATTTGCATTGTTTTAGTATGTTAACTACTAATTTTAATTGTAATTTTATTTTATATTCTGATGTACGATTCTAATTCTTATTATTATTATATAAAAACGATCATTATACGATAAGTACAAGCTGGTACGTTTATTTTAACTGTGTGAAAATTGAATACATGAGATAAATAAACTAAGCTATGCTCGGACATAACAAAGTCACTCTGAATACGTAAACCAATGCGTTAATTTTAGATCTTAGGAGTCACACGAACCCGCACCCAAAAAGCCGCTCTCATACAATACGACACGCCTAAATTACATGAAACTTGCTATGAACGTCTACGAAACATATATCTGTCTGGAACTAGTTTTCGTAGCTAAAAATTCTTATAGGTACAAAGAAAATAAAGCGAGTAGAAATTTGTAGGTCCCTAAAACTATGAGACAAGGAGCACAGTGAGCGAATGATAATAAAATAGCAATGTTTAGATACTCTTGATGTCAAAATGTAAGTTAGAACTGGCCAGTTTCAGAGGGCCTACAGCAAACCACGTTCGACATGTTGCCTCTCTGTCGCACTTGTAAATACGAATTTACAAGTGCGACAGAGAGGCAACACGTCGAACGTGGTTCGCGGTAGACCCACTGATTTACACGCTGGCGAGCCTCGCCTCTGGCCCGCATTATACTTTCATACGACGGCCATTGCTTTGCCACGACCACAGAAAATGGAGCTGGGTTTAAAATACCGTATCATGTAGTAATTTATTCACTTTTCAAAGTTCTGTTTTATAAATAATTGATTCAAAAGCGAAGGTTTCCGTTTCAGCAAAAGTACTTAGGTATATATTAAAATTATTTTAAAACGGGCATTTTAAATTGGATCGAAACATGTCGAGCTATTCGACGTAATAATACGTGAGTGACCCGTTTTAAAATAATTTTAATAGTCTCACGGGAGTTTTATAGTTAAAATTACTTAGTTATATGTCTAAAGAATACGACATTTTACGTTTTGTTATGGATATAATCTGTCGGTGTCAAGTGAGGTTTTTTGGTTAAAGAAATAATTGTCACTTTTGCCTTTGAAAAATCATATCCATAACAAAACCATATCAAATTCATGAGTGTGTGCGTGTGTGTATGTGTATGATTTAATTATCAATGGCCCAGCGATAGGGGTAAAGAACTTTTCCTTTTTTCAATTTTCTATGCCGTGTAGGTATGCGAAAAGTAGGTCGATGCCTTTATGCTTCTCGTCACAAATTAACAAAACAATATTTTTTACTTGACAGTGCTTTTGTTTTTCAATGTGTATAATAACCCAATTAGGTAAGAAAATAACTACATATTTCGTATAACTATAGGTACTTGTATAAATACTGTACTTTTGTATTTACCATCAAAAACAAATGCATCAAAATATCCATCCAATCCATTTGAAAAGGCCAAAAACTCGTCACTCTCAAATGGCGTAGACTCCTTTAATAAACGGTTGTACAAAAATTCCAATCAGCGCTTGCAACGAAAGCAACGCGCCGAAACACCCGTTCTGACGAAAACGGGCAGGCTACGTAATCCGTCACAACACCGGGGTTCGTCAAAAAGTGTTTTAGACTGTTTGTGGACCATTCCTAGTATAATTAGATCTCTAGACCAAGCTAATGATCACATGGCTACTCCAACAACTGTTAGAGCGATTTCACATTGTCCGAACCGATATCGGATGTCGGAAGGAAGAAAAATATAAGATATGTGTTTCTCTGTATTAATTTATGCATTTAATAAATCATTCTTACTAAAAACGCAAAAAAGGAGGACTTAATGCCAATGGCACTCCCCTGCAGCTCCCCATAGGCGCCTTCCGACATCCGATATCGGAAAGGCGCTTCAGATAAAATCAGCCATGTCGGAGCCCCTCGTCAGCTGTCGCACCGATAATATTTGTTTGTGTGCGTATGTGACCGCTACAGACGGCGCCCGGGCGCGCCCCCGCGGCCTGACTACGCAGATCTGATGTAGGATCCTACATCCGATATCGCATGGGACAATATGAAAACGCTCTTACTGTTACTGTTGTAATGTTACTGCTGCTGCTTTGAAGCAGGCGACGACGCTGTCAATGTTAAATAAGGGTTCCTTTTGTACCTTTTTGGTATCGGAACCTTAAAAATACGGTAAGTCAACGGAGAATTACATACAACCTACATTTTTATTTTATTTGTGATTTCGTATTTATCCCGCCCAGAGTAAGGAGCTCTTTAAACCAGCCAAATTTTATCGAAATCTAACGAAAAAAATAAAGGCAACAAAATCTAAAATTGGCCCTCTTGGTGATGGATGGCCGAATTCATACTGGCCAGTTACAGCAAACTAACCAGTAAAATTTATGAATAAAGTATAGAGGTGCAACAAGTTTGTAACAAAGCTGGACGAAGAGCGGCTTAAAAATGGTCCTATTACGACGAACCCGGAAAACTGCCTCGCGTTAATGAATTGAGGGAAAGTATGTTGTTGTGAGCATACATTATCCCTCGTTTGTGGTAAGCCGATTTGTGTCGTGTGCGATTTTCCGTTATTTGTAATTTGTAAGAGAAAATCTCGCAGGGAAACTCCTAGTATATAATATAACATAAACCCAAGTTAAAGATTCATGTCGGGGTCGCCAGTTTCGGAAGATAAAGAGAGGCGGTAGAGAGTACTCTGTACTCTCTCCAGTCGTACATGAGAATAGGTTAGGTTAGGAGTTGTATACATATATTGCAACTGACACTCGAATCAGAATCAGAATCAGAACGTTTATTGGTAAAAGCAATATTATTTTACATGTCAGGAATTCCGTAATTCCGAAACTCCGTAAACGCGATGTAGAGAATGTATGGCGTTTTATAGAATGTTGCCCTCTTCGTCTGTTAGATCAGATCATTGTGACACCACGTTGACAGTGACAGGGTAGACGCACTACAGCCACAGAATACTCGTAAATAGTATTACACATAGTATTACTAGGTTGTACAGAAGATTCACTCTGTAACAAAACGCGTCTATTACGACAGATATGTCCGCTAGGTGGCGCAAGCGTGAACAGGCGTCCGTTCCGTAGCGGTGCGCGGCAACTACTATGGCTACACCGAAATTGGTGTGGGCCGCATGTACTTGTAGCGACGCGACGAAATCGCGAGTGAGCCACGCCTGCTACACGTCCATTGCCCTTTGAGTGATTGAACCATCTTCAGATACATTCTGTACCACATTATCGTAACAGTATACAAACAAGGTAGTTTTAATAACAAAAACACGTATTGTATTCGACTTCGACTCATTATATCCGTTTCAATAAGGTAATTTACCGTGCCGGCGAAAGAGAAATTCGTGTGTAAAAAGTACGAGAGGCTTGTATTGTATTTTTTCTTCAGCAGGTTTTTTAGGACTATGTGGCGATGTGGCTTGAGTTGAGATTTTTTTATAATTCGGGCCGTTAAAAGATTACATTATTTCATCATAAACAAAACATGCAATGAAGATTTTTATCCTTTGAAAGAGAATCCCAGACTCCCATGTAGATTTATAAGTCTGTGTATGCAGTCCCTCGTGCATTATGCACCGCCTGGCATCATATTTCACCTCGGCTACTATGGCCAGTGTGACTCTTGCTAAGAAACGACTTAAGTGAAAGCCGCATGTATGTTACTTTGATGTACTGGACCATTTTTTTCTTAAACATTGAAGCTGGTTATCTCAAATATCTAGAATAAATAAATAAATATAATAGGACAGCGTTACACAATTTGACTAAGCGCCACATTGAGCTCAAGAAGGGGTACTCAGACAACGGTATCTAATATACAAATACTTAAATACATAGAAAGCACCCATGACTCATGAACAAATCTGTGCTCTTGGCACAAATAAATGCTCTTACCGGGAACCAAACTCAGGAGCATCGGCTTCATAGGCAGACTCACTACCGGCTAGGCCAACCTGATCGTCAAAAAATTACGCTTATAGATATTTAAAGTGTTCAAAAGGGAAGCCATCACATGAACATTTAATGAGTACGAATAAAAGAGGCAGACTACAAGAAGAACCTTTGAGGTGACCTTTTTCTAAAATGTATTGAACCCTTTTAGACTGACCACTTTCTTTCTCTAATTCACTTACGCTCTTCCAGATGTGAAGTCTCTTATAGCTCCTACATTCAAAAAGGCTTGTACCTGTTTCCTGTTAGGGCTTGTAGGACTTTATGGTATTAAGATTAGGATGCAAGGGTAGATTTCACTTCCAGCGTAGAGTTATGATGTTGGTTGATATGATGGCTTGCTATGGTCAGATGGGAGGCAGAAATTAATGAAGTACTGGGATTAGGCAACAACGTAAGGATTTTTCTATGTTACTGTTTCACAATTATAGTCAATGGGCAAGTTACAGGTCGTTTAGTATTGTAGACTTACCAAATCAGTATTAAAACAGTACAATGTTTGCATAAAGGATGACTCTCGTTAGACCGGGCCGTGTCCGGGCCGGAGCTTCCGGCGCTTACTTTTCTATGACATGACGTGATGCTTTCCATAGAAAACGAAGCGCCGGAAGCTCCGGCCCGGACACGGCCCGGTCTTAACAGTAACAAAAAATATTTTGTTACTACTTACACAAAAATTGGGACTTGCGAACTATACGAGTATGTTACGCTGGCTAACGCAGCGACTTACGTCAAGCGAACAACTCGCGAACGCGAAATAAATCGAAAGTCGGAGTCGGAAATCAGTCAGAAAAAAAGTCAGAATAACTAGTCAGTGATATTAAATATATTTATAACGGGTCACTCACTTATTTTAAGTCGAAAAACGCTCGACATGTTTCACTCCGTACTGTAACTAGTTAGTGTCAGATGTCAGATATTGACAGTTGCGATAAGAATAAATGAAAGAGGTTTGCAAAGAGATAATAATTGTACAATTTGTACAATATAACCGCTTCAATTTTTGAATGCCGATAATCTATCTAGATTTATAATATCATTGATTATGATTTAGAAATTGCTTGATTTTGATGTCGATAACACTTGAGGAGCGTTTCTTTTTTTGCCATTTTCTTATGTGACCTATTTTGCCACTTTTGTGTTATTTCTAGTCAGGATCACGAACTATTTCGATCCTAATGGGATAAAAAATGTCCCAAGGTTTTTATCCTATTGTGTTACCATTTCCCCATGTACTTTCTATGGCGGTAAACAATAAGGAAAGTTTCAAAAATGCATGAACATTTTGGGACACATTTTTTTCTCTTATAAGGATGAAAAAGGCTCGTGATTTTGACTAGAAATAACATAAAAGTGGCAAAAAAGTCACATAAAAAAATGGCAAAAAAAAGAAACGCTCTGAGTCTATATTTAATTTATCACTAGCACTGGTACGTACGGTTTTGTCCCCGAAACGGTTTTAGCCCGGTGGGTACTAGGAAGATATAACCAAACGGAGCCGCCACGTCTGTAATTTGCTGCACAAAAAAGTCTACTAATTTTTGCGGGGGAGGGCAACGTCAAATGTATACGTAACGTCAAAATATCCATGTCAGATAAACGTCAGTCCATACATTGTGTATGACCATTGGTCGACTATTTTCGACAGAGGGGAATGCCTGTTAATGGCTACTCCGTTTGGTTATATCCTCCTAGGGTGGCTATGATAATCTGTACATACGTATTTACAGAAGCTAAAAACTAGGTTACTAAACGAAACTCGTTAAAAAACAATCCTTGAAATAAGAAAGTACAAACTACTAGTACTTTTTTCTAGTAATTACCGCATACTGAACGTAATAGGTCAACTACTAACCGCTTCTAAGAGAATGGTACGGTGCGGAGTCCAAAGGGCATACGCGCGTGTTCAAAAAGGCCTTTAAACGCCGTTCTAAAATCCGTTTTGGTGTATTATGTTGGAATAAAGGTACCGTTTGTATTCAGACTGCGCCAACATTGCTGTTGAACGTCACTGCTGTGTTGATGCGAACGGTGTCACTGGCAATCTTCTGCAAAAGTGACGGATCTAACGTTTATTGGCGACAATAATACGGCAACGGTAGCCAACGCAATTTGTCAAGGAAATTGACGGTACCGAACATTGTCTGCAACGCCGCAGCAGTAACGCAGCAACAGTTGAACAATGAAAATGAAATGAAATTAAATGAAAATCTTTATTTTACCTAATGTTGCTGCCTGCATCTCCCGTATCAACACTGAAGCAGCAACGTTAGACTTATGGTCTAGTTATGTTCTAATGTATGGGGAAGACAAACAAATTTCTAATTCTATTATAGTTTTTGAATATGTATAGCGCTGTTGGTTTTCCATGTACCAAAAATAAATAAAAAATTATAGCCAGCATGAAATGATACTACATTCATGATACCTTTGGGTATGGTGCTTTACGCACACTAGCGTCCCCTCCCCTCCTCCTGATGCAACCCCCTCTTTTACCATGAAATATGCCCCTGTAGACGGTTTTTTATTATTTACAAGATGTTGGTTATGGAATTCTGACAATAATGCGTAGTACTTCAAAAAACAAATCGAGATATTTAATAAAATAATTTGATTTGTTTCCTAAGTTGTAACGTAGCAACATGTAGCAACTGCTTTCGTCATCGAAATGCAACCTTAAGAATCCCCGGCAAGCTCGGTTCTCCATAAAATACGTAGTTACGCTCTCATTATAAAACGACTAGCTAGATTGCTTTGAAACTTTTTACTTACAATAGGATAAGGTATATCTAGGTTTGTAATTAGTTTATGTAGCTTCAGATGCAACAGTTCAAAAATACAGCGAATTTAAGTTTTTTACACTTGTTTTTGTTTTATATACTCGAGCTATATAAACTAAATACAGACCTAGATATACCTCATGTCATTGTATGTGCAAAGTTTCATTACAATCCAACACGTAGTTTTAAAATGAGAACGAAACTCCGTTTATATCGGAAGGTGTAATTCGGCCGAGCTTGCCCATTATTTTCTTCGCGTTTCGCCTAGTTAGCGGTTTCTGGAAGCGGCTACAACATTCAGCGTTATCGATTGTGCTAGGATAAGGCTATACTCACACTGGTATTACTTATGCTGTAACATTTAAAACTTTCGCGTTTTGAACACATTAAATCACAATATTGTCTTCGGTTATCGCGATAGTTACTCATGAAATAAAACTATACACGCTGTAAAGAATTCGAAACGACGCGATGTATTATAAATTCAATGTACGCAAATATAACCTGATATCATAGTTTTACATATTAAATCATATGTACAATCGGGTCTATCGCGAATTTATTTTGTTACCTTTATTTACCGACGTTTCTGGGCGTTAATTTCGATTGTTTGCTCAACTGGAAACCAGAGGTTTCGGCGATTGTTAATTCAATAAATTCATCGTGCTATGCTCTTTGCTTCTTACTTTTATTTTATTTTATTTTATTTTATTTTATTTTATTTTATTTTATTTTATTTTATTTTATTTTATTTTATTTTATTTATTAAATAGAGCAACTATTTTTACAGGTAATCCTAATATAATAGTGCCTTAAATGAACCTTATTACTACTTACTTAACTATATTATGTCAATTTGAACTTATGCTGGTTCAGTACATGGACCAAAATCAGCTTCATTTGATAGAGATTTGGTAGTACTTTCCGGGCAGCTTACTGGCACCAATATCGGTTAAACGCATTTAAAAAAAGGTAAATTCTGTGGACAACACAATAAAAATTAACGACTGTTTTTTATGATTCTTACGTGACAAAAATATCATATTTATTTTATGTAGGTAGTACTTATTCTTACATACAAGACATACATTTACTCTCGTAGAGTATTTGCTCCGTGCATGACTGTGGTGCCGTCCTAGTGGGTGTGGGACATTTTGCTTATTTGACAGGTGACAGCTGTCGTCCCACGAAAGTTCATATTTTCACCACGTCGTGCGTTGGCGTCGCTTGTATTTCCCCCACCACCAAATTCGCGCATATCCAATAAATTAAATTATCAATTGAACAACAATTCTTAGCATACAGTGTGTTCTTGACTTTAGTGACCCCGTACAATAGACGATGTTCGAGTAGCCTTTTTCCACGACATGCCCTAATATAGTGCGCTTTCGAAGAAAAACACGCTGTATAACATTGTACGATGGTGAACTTTGGCACACGGAATGCGAATCTGTGAATCCCTAGTCAATTTCAAATTTCAATACGTATAATTTAACGGGTCAAACATATGTGACTATTGAAATTAATATCCATAGTTATTATAGGTAATATCCCCTCCTCCCTAGTTGTTTTGTTAAGATAATCTCAAAAATAAGAGATTGAATCTTAGTCAGAACAATGTACCTACTGTGTTTGGTTTAAAATCAACAGTGCAAATGCGTTCTGCGGGCAGCGGTCAGGTCAAACTTCAACTTCAAAGGTTGCTGTCAATGTTGTTCATACATAATGCTGGTTTGGCAGATCCTTCAATATTTGTTTTTTATTTGTCGGTCTTATCCAGGGCGCGTAGCCAACGTGCCAGTCGTTACCGCTCCGTATCGTATCGTAGTCATCTCTCTCTATCACTCTTTCCACTAGTGCGACAGTAACAGTTGGGTGGGTGTGGGACATTTTGCTTATTTGACAGTTGGCAGCTGCCAAATAAGAAGATGTCGTCCGAAAGTTCATATTTTCACGTCGTGCGTTAGCGTGGTAAAAACTTCTGTCAAGTAATAAGGCGCGTATTGTACCAGCTCCTCGGCCCCGTTTTTCTCGAATTTCCAACAATTTAAATGGAAGTTGTTGGGAAACTTAGTTTTTGTTCGACATCGCCGCCGCGCCGCATTATGCATAAAAACAACCGCTTAGGAGTTGCTCTGGGCATGGCCACAAGAAAAAAGAAAACAGTAACTACCTGCATAGTGTAGTATATCAATAGTTTTTTGTTCTATAAGTATATTTACAAGAGGGCAAAGTTGTTGTACAATTTGTATTTTTCCTTATAAAATAATTCAGCCAGAAACCAATGCATCACTATACTTGCGCTTCGGGAGTTAAGACTAAATTAGTAGAAATATCTTTCAGAATCGTTTTGTAGCACTAAAACCAACGTCTAGCTTAAGTTTGCAGTCATATTTAAAAATTCACACTGTGTATTCTGTTCATACAGTTTACTGTTACATCCTGTTTTGTTCAGCTTTCATCGTATTGGCCAATAAACCGCTTTGCAATTAAAATAGGTCACTCTAAGTAACTCGGTACTGTTATAGTGGCAACAGAAATACATCATCTGTGAAAATTTCAACTGTCTAGCTATCACGGTTCATGAGATACAGCCTGGTGATATACGGACAGACAGACAGACATCGAAGTCTTAGTAATAGGGTCCCGTTTTTACCCTTTAGGTTCGGAACCCTAAAAACCGCTATTTCTGTTTATATTAAAAAAAGTTGTGATTGATCAATTAACGTTTTGATTGGCTAAATTAAAATTATATATTGCCAATTTCCCTCTCAGCAAATATCTACTCTATTACCGATGGATTTACCCAAGTTGGAAATTAAGCGACTCAATTGCGCGGCGCTACATTATTTTGGTGTTGTCAAATTTCAAGTACAGTTGAGTTTCGGTGGGCGCCGTGGCCGCCGCCGTAATGTCATCGATCCCAGTGGGCCCTCACGAACAGCAAAGAGGGTGAAACGCCGGAGTGGGTTTAGTGGATAGGGCCAATACAAGCCAATCCCCCCCTCGAACCGGAAAAGGAGCGGCGAATCCCACACTCCCACTCCGTCAAAAAAAAGTACAGATGAGTCGCTCGCGGCATGGGGTCATTATAGGGAGCGTACATGAACTGTAGAGGGCAGCACAGTAGCCGTCAGATTTTTGGCGCGAGGCGTAAATGTGAAGTTTATGCTTCCGATGAAGCCCACAAGATGGCAGAACCTACTATGCACAAGAAAACGTACGAGAACGGTACATGAACGCTTTGGCGTGAAGTGCAAATGTACATGTTTATGTTTCCGATTCAGGTCACAAGATGGCAGACTTCTATAGTTATTCTAGTTCGTTAAATAGGTATAGGAATAACTAACAATTCCTCTAGGTTCTCGATATAAATGCATATGTATGTTTTAGAACACTCCTTATGAATCCGATGGAAATGTACGAGTACGTATGATGAATATTCTGTTCATATGTTAACATAATAATTTACCAACTCATACGAATGTTAGTCCAATTTCGGTCCTTCGCAAAAATCACACGACATGCTTTAAACGTCGCGTGTTTTCGTATAATTATATTATTATTTCAATGTTTTGATTAAATTTTTATTATTTTTTACCTATACACTCTTGCCGAAAGTAACGAACGGAAAAACTCCAGACTATGGGCTGATTTTATATTAAGTATATTAAGTATACTTTCGACAGATTTTAGTAGGTAAGTTACGAAAATGTATGGTAGTTTCGTAACTCAATGGACGATTACATATTTCACAAACATGCAGTTCGGTAGATCGGCCACAATAATTTGTAATTTATTAGTATGTAATTTCATGTATGTGACTTAATAGTGTAGGTACTGTTCTGTAACATAACATAGCCTGTAAGTTAATACTAACAACTATGGACTGTAACTCTGTTTTTTTTTTTGTCTTAAACAGTGATTTCATATTTATTCCACCCAAAATAAAAAGTTCTTCAAACCAGCCAAATGTTAAATATATTAAACCGGGTCACTCACGTTTATAAAGTCGATGATTGCTCGTCATGTTTCGCTCCATAACGAGGAGCATTTTCAATCAGCGCTCGCGTTGGTGGCCCGACGCAGACTTCGGGCTGCAATCATGCGAGCAATCATCAAATTTATAAACGTGAGTGACCTGGTTTAATATATTTAATATGTCAGTGCCTCACGGAAGTTTTGTTATTAAAACAGCCAAATGTTATTCAAATCTTACGTAAAAAAATTGTTAGTATAATAAAAATCGGCCTACAGTAGCTATAGGGTGATTTTGTCTTATCTACTATCTAGCTACTCGTATATCCGAGAGGAGATTAAATGTAGAGTAATACGGAATCATTTTAGCCATAATGCCGTAGTCGTGAAAAAATCTGCTAAAATTTCGATGCCCATTACACAAAAAATTGCAAACACCAGCCCGCGCAGCATGGTTCCCCTATCACTAAGTCCGTCACTTTCGCACTCACATACTTGTTAGAACGTGACAGGCATAGTGATAAGCGTACCGTGCTACGACGCCAGGTACATATTTCGTTCGCTCACATATTTATCGCTTATCGCCCGAGTGAACTTACCTCGGAACAAACGGTACGTGCACAGACGTCGCGCGATAAATAACCCGCCGACACCGCGATACATCTCCGTCTGCGTTCTTTTGTTTTCTACCATTTATTCACAACGCTCGCTGAGGTTCAAATGAACCAGTGTATGGGCCAATACATAATACATTACCGCTCGAAAAAAATCTAACACTGCATTCTGTTAGTTACGGAGTAATTAAAATAATATTTTAAAATCGTTCCATATAGTACTACGCTTCGCTTCAATTTGTGGTTGTATTAAAAATAACGCTGTGGTATATTAGAGTAAAAAAGAGAAACTAAATATATAGATCACGACATTTTGGTTCCTGAGGCCTAAACTCGCCCTCGTTGCTCGTCCAATCGGAACACAGTCTTCTATTCGTTCATCGCTTCCACTTCGCTAAGGAGCGAAATTGGATCCGCGTTTTTCTAGCAACATTGCAAGCTCACTAACTTTATGGCTCCTCTACATGGCCCAGCGCTGGTCCAGCGAGATGGCCATGCGATGGTTATGGCTCCTCTACACGACGGCCCAGCGCTGGACCAGCGAGATGGCCATGCGATGGTTATGGCTCTGTAGAGGCCCAGCGCTGGACCAGCGAGATGGCCATGCGATGGTTATATTTCTATCATCTCCATATTAATCGTTGCTCCGGCATATTTCCACGGCGTCTTAGGGACTTAGTTCCAAGGTAACTTAATTCCAAGATTTGGCTAACTAAGCACTAATTTTTACAAAAACTACTACTATCTGACCTTCCACCTTAGAGGGAAAACTAGGTCTCATTGGGTTTAGTCCAGTTTCTTAGTGCTAAATTTTTTAACATTTAATTATGTGTAGCAGGCCATACGCTTGTTTCCCATCTACGTTGTATAAAAGCAGTGGCGCAGCGTGAACTAATCTAGCCGTCTGCGAAATCGCATTTGCGAGGCCCTTTTCTTTCACTGTGCCCGAAGAGGCCTCGCGCGAGGCCCTCGTTGGGGCGCGAGGCCGGGGGCGACGGCCCACTTCGCCCACGCCTAGCTACGCCACTGTATAAAAGTTTCACTTATATTGGTACGCCTGAGCGATTGACTCTCTACTATGTAGCAATTAAAATAGTACGAGTGCACTCGACACATATTGCTCCCCACATATCACGGCGACCTCAAGATAAGCCTGTGGCCGACAGAGGACGATGCTGGCGAATATTTAACGCCATCAAACCTTCACGAACCTTTTAAGACCGATCCTTTTGTCGGGGCTAGTATAATTAGTTTTTTTTTTTTTAAAGGCACACTAAACAGACAACATTCAACATTGTTACAAAGAGTAAGTACATGAGTGGTAGGTATTACATAAGAATGCCATCCAAAGTAAGCATGCACAGCAAGAAAAAATAACAACGAGCAAAAACTATCCTAAAATTATAAAAAAATATCCTAAAACTACTCAAAATTACACTAAATTACAAATTACAACATTTCACAAATACTTAATTATTACATGTCAAATCGCTTACTATTTTTGGGAAGTATGATGATGTCCGAGAACCCAAACAACCTGCTTCCTAAATACTGCCTGCCGTGAGTCGAAAATGTCAATATCTCTATTTAAATACCAATTCATTATCCTGGCGACACATTCTGACGATTGGATTGTAAAAAGTATTTTATATGTATTTTACACAATCGTGATATAATACGAAAATAAATGCCAAATAAAGCCAAATCTTCTAAAATTATCAGCTTCTCTAGATGATTTAGAGACGGTAAGTGCCCGAAAGACTCGTTTAATGTGTGGTAACATTTTCTAAAAATGAAAGGTTTTTTTACATGTTCTTAAGAGTCCCCGGCAAGGTCGGCCGAATTTCACCTTCCCATACAAACGGGGTTTCGTTCTCACTTTAAAACTACGTGTTAGATTATAATGAAACTGCACATACAATGACATGAGGTATATCTAGATCTGTAATTAGTTTATATAGCTCTAGTATATAAAACAAATGAAATAGAGCAAAAACAAGTTTTGTATGAAAAACTTAAATTCGCTGTATTTTTTTTACTATTGTATCTGAAGCTACATAAACTAATTACATACCTAGATATACTTTATCTTATTGTAAGTACAGAGCAATAGATTGCTAGTCGTTTTAAAATGAGAGCTTTTGTATGGAGAACCGCACTTGCCGAAGTCCACGAAGAGGATTTTACGCTACATATTATGTTAAAGACTGGGTAAGAAAGGTAGAAAGAATATTCTGTACAAAATCCAGCCATGCATCTCTTAAGAGGAAAGGAAACGACGTCACGTGACCACTTCTCCATACAAACGTAGTCCCCATTTTCCTTTCTGGATGTTTTTTTTTAATTTATTTATTATTAAAAAAATAGGTACAGTAATTGTCGTTAACATTATATAAAGTATATTTTACGCAATTTCACCCCGTAGTTTATTTTTTTCCATTATTTTTATTATTAGAGCATTTAAAAAATTTCATGGATTTTTTAGGGTTCCGTACCCAAAGGGCAAAAAGGGGACCCTATTACTAAGACTCCGCTATCCGTCCGTCTGTCGATCTGTCTGTCTGTCTGTTTGTCTGTCTGTCAGTCCGTCTGTCACCAGGCGTCTCATGAGCCGTGTATCTAAACAGTTGAAATTTTTACAGATGATGTGTTTCTATTGCCGCTTTAACAACAAATACTAAAAACAGAATAAAATAAATGTTTAAGTGGGGGGTCCCATACAACAAACGTGATTATTTTGCCGTTTTTTGCGTAATGGTACGGAACCCTTCGTACGCGAGTCCGACTCGCACTTGGCCGGTTTTTTTCTCCCAACTCTTATAAATATAATAAACAAGAAACCGTACAAGTCAAACGAAGGGGCATAGTTATGTTTAATATACAATAAATTGCGCAAAAATATTCCATAATGTCAATATCTAGGGAGGAAAATGGGTACTACGATAGTATGAGAAGCGGTGCTCCACTATCCTCTTAAATGTCGCGTGCATTATGCAGTATGAATATGCAAGGCAGCATGCAGGTTTACATCTCAGGTCGACATGACGTTTTGCAGACTTGCTGAATATAACGTTGTATTTACACTTGAAATTGGATTTTGGGTCATAATTACGCAAACCTATATAATGTAATATAAATACAAATTGGCAATGAAATAAAACTATGGGAACGTCGGGATGTATTATAAATTTAATATATGCGATATAATCCATTTTCATAGTTTTATTTTATACGGAGAGGGATAAGGGAGAGGTAGAAACGGGAGTTGGAAGGGGCAGACCTCGGCGGACTTTCTCTGATCAGATCGGGGAAATCCTGAAGAAAGGCCAGGTCAAGAGCACCCTAAACCGGCGAGCGTGTATGAGGAATGTTATGAAAGTGAAGGAAGCGAAAGAGGTATGTCAGGATCGTAGCAAGTGGAAATCCGTGGTCTCTGCCTACCCCTCCGGGAAATAGGCGTGATTATATGTATGTATGTATTTTATACGCCCCCTCTTAGCGCACATGTACTGCGCAAAACTTGCAACGGAAGATAATTAACAGAGTAGATGTAACCTGCATGAGTCAAAATATATTATTTTAAAAACTCACCTAATTACACTACACCTAATTACACCTAATTACACTAGGTAGACCCTACTCATAGTGTTGTGTTCCTGCCGGTGAGTAAGGTTGCCAGAGCTCAACAAGGGAGAGGAGTGTTAGGGTCGGCAACGCGCATGTAACTCCTTTGGAGTTGCAGGCGTACATAGGCTACGGAGACTGCTTAACATCAGGCGGACCGTATGCTTGTTTGCCACCGACGTAGTATAAAAAAAATTGGAAACCTCTTTAATACAAGTTCAAATCTAAACTGTAATAATTGTAATTTGGCATAAAGCATGAGTGAAAAACTGAGTTGAGTCTTCTGAGCAGAGGATTCAAAAGACTAGTTTTAACTAACCCTAGTATGAGCACAGAATAAATAATAGTACTAGGTACAGAAGATTCACACTAACAAAACGCGTATATTACGATTTACGACAGATATTAAAAGTAAAAAAAAAAAAAAACAAAAAAAAAATGACCCGTCCGTTCCGTAGCGGTGCGCGGCAATTACATGTATTATTAATTTTACAGCATGCATCCAGACAGATGGGCTAGCATAGCTACCAAGTGGATGCCAGAAGAGGGGCGCGGACCCGGCAGGCCCAGACGGAGACGGCGGGACGACCTAGACACCTTTCTCAACAACTGTCCGGAGCAGGCACTATATCGGGAGTCGTGGAAGACAAGGGGAGAGGCCTTTGCCCAGCAGTGGGACACCATAATAGGCTAGTAAAAAAAAAAATTTATATGTAATTCTATTGTATATGGACATGGTCTGAAATAAAGAATATTATGGCCAGACCCCAGAACTGGGGACGGCCGCATGTACTTGTAGCGGCGCGACGAAATCGCGGAGTGGATCACGCCTGGTATGAGGCACTTTGGGGTATGATTAAGTACGTTTAAGAAAACTAAACAGCATAGTTTATTCAAAAAAAAAACTTTTTTTTTTTTTAATGAAAAGTAATTAAATGTTGCATATAGCGTTGTTGTAACACAGGCACTACATTTAACTCAACCAAACAATTGAAAACTGACATATCAATGTCATTTCCAACATCGACTGTCCGAGATAGCAAATGTGCGAACTTGTACTAAACACTAATCAATATGTAAACAGCTAGGCCCTAAGGGAAGTGTACACGCTCGTAGGGGCCTTATCAGAAAAAAAACAATTATTGATTATCTCCGAAATGTAGTTAATTAGTATACCGGTTTCTTTAAGAAAGTGACTTGATTTAAACAGGAATGAAACCTTGAAATTAATGGAAATAAAAAAACACGCATTTATTAGCATTTCCCATCGACATATTCATATTTCAGTAACAAATTTATTCAAAACCCCGAACACTAAATTAGATTACTACACCAATCAAAAAGCCGGACATTTGCTGAATAGACTCGAAATTGCTGCATCAAATGTGAATATTGAAAATGTACGCGGAATTAATTATTCGCTGTTGGCATTAATTAGGTTTCCAGTATTTAGAATAATGATCGATCGTAGAACCTCAGGGTTCATGGCATATTATATTTGTCATTATCATCAATAGGGCTACTGCAATGTTCTGCCGCCAGAGTGCAGCACTAGTGCACATCCTTAACCATAGAGTAACTTATACATAATATGCCTTAAACAGTTTTTTGACAAGTTTTCAGTATGACTGATGCATTTTTTTTAATTAAACACCTACCTATTTTTTTAATTAAACTTAGAAAACTACGAGTACCACAGCAGCAGCTGTAACCTGAATATTATCCACTTTAACCTTTTACTCCAACATATGTCGCATTATCCTAATATTTGTATGTCGAGGGGCCGTGACTAATATTTACTTCTACCAAGAGGTAACACCATTGTAAACCTTATAACTAAGGAGAAAGGTCAAAAATGGGGTGGTTGCGCTAAATATCGTATTTAGGAGATATTCCTGGGCTGCGCTTCTATTTGAAACAAGGAAGTAATTTGGTGGCTTAGCGTGCGATGTTTTAGCAATTTTAAGTTTAAAAAAGTTTCTCATAATCTATCAGCGAACATGTCCGCATCTTCGTATTTTACCTTTATAAAAAAAATAATCTTTAAAAAAAAGTAAAACCGATTTCAAACGGGAAAAAATAAAATATTATCTCATTTTATTTGCGCTAGCAAACTGATACGTTTGAAGTCGGTGCCAAGCCAAATCTTAAAAGCGTCAAGTTGCCGTCAAACGAATGCCGACCCTGGTATAGTTCGATTTATTTAGTCGTATGGCATATTACAATTTATGGTCGCATTACAAATTAATAGTTAGGTTTTTCACCCAATAACGACGTATAGTTCGATAAGAACAAAAGAACCAGTATTGTAACTATTTAGCTTGGCACCGACTTCGAACGTATCAATGTGTATTCATGTAAAAAAAATTTTGGGCAGTCGTGTAAAAATAGTCAAAAAACATTGAGGTACTTATACGCGTTATTAGCGAACCTGCTTACAAATTTCAATACTTGGTTGAGAAATGCGACCAGTAGAGGGTAGTGGAACGGCCGGACAGGAATATAAGAAAGCATTATTACCCAAACTTCAGCACGAGAGCAAGCTGAAACGGAGCACAATAAATAAATATCAATCTTATACTACATTCACTTACTAATTTATTTACATACAAGATACATACAGTGGTACTACGTAAACGAAATTAATAACTAGCTTAAATCTAAAATAGGCCCTTGAGGCATTGTACCAAGGATGCTGGCGGCATTTCCCCGCTGTATCGCAATGCTGATACGTTGTGCGAGAAAGCCGCCAGCTCTTCGGTCACCAGTTACGTCAACCAGACGCTTCGCGATTTCTGCAAACAACTTATGCGCGCTGGGACCCCATGGACCTAGATTATACTATATTTACACTCAGCCCCTGCCGCTGCCCCTCGCGCTGCCGGCAATATTTCCCTAAATGCTGCTGCAGCAGGATCGAGCTCGAGTGTGTGTTTACAGTCATACTGCCCTATCACTCACTTCTCTGTTGGGTTTCGGCAATGGCAGAAGTCTTCCTCCAGGCGCTCGGCGAGTACTGAGCGACGGAGCAGAATGTGAACACGCACTGCCGCTCGCGCTGCCGGTACTTTGACTTCCGCACAAAAAACCGCCATTTTGGGGAGCGCCGGGGAATGTAAATGCGGCATTACATAAAATGACCTACTCGTAGTCTTATAGCAACCTCAACAATGTAGTAAATAATAGGTACAGTAATTTTATGAGGCGTAATGTTGAAGTAGGTACATACATATTGTTTGAAGTAATTTTCCATATAAGTGGTACAGTCAGTATTAAATTTAGCAGATCAAACTACACGTCAAAAGTGTCTAAGTACCATTCTCTAACAGCGAAAGATGAAAAGAGAAAAGAAAATACCGTGAAGAGCGTCACGCAACTTTCACTCCCCTCGTCACATCCGTCGATGGAGTGTTCGCTCCGCAAATGTCCACCATCATCAAACATCTCGGTGAAGCCATCGCTGACCGGTGGAACAGATCCCTTAGTGTAGTAATAGGCTGGCTAAGATCCAAAATTATGATTTCGATCCGAGCCACCAGCATGTGTATTCCGTGGGACACGGCACATATTCAAATCCATCCAACAGTTCTTTGGTTTCAATGACGGCGCAGCCCAACCCAACCTCTACCCTGCACTAGCGTCGTGTTCTTGTTGTTGGTCATTTCTGTTTCTTATAATTTTAAATTTTTGTTGATTAAACTTGTAAATATTCTCTAACAGCGTAACAAAAATAGATCTATCAATATTAAGAGGGCCCGGCCCTCTGTCGCTGCAGCATTTTCCATTCCAGCCTATTCTGGGCTTTCGTTTTCACTTCCTGGTATGAATAGCCATTCTACAGCACCATTATTTTATCCGTGTCATGTATGACATTCTAGGTCTTCCTCTTCCTTTCTCAATTCTACCCTCTAGTGTAATTATGTTAAGCCCTTCGTGTCGGAGTATGTGACCTATTGTATTGTATTGTATTGCAATGGCGTGCATTACTTGGCTTTTCTCTTTTGCCTTCTCTAGAACTTCATGGTTGGTGCGCTTTTCTGTCCAAAAATAGATATGCCTCTATTATTTAAAACAATTAGACTGTAACAGATAGGCACTTTGGACAGCGAACTGTAAAGTAGAGATATATAATATCTCTGCTTGAAAACGTAGTTTAGAGTGGCAGATACTTTTGGCACGTTGATTCATCAGCTACTATGCCTACTATCGATGCTGACTGTACCCAACCTTGAACTCAGTTAGTTACCAATTTTAGTAATCACAGGATAAAACTGTCCTGTCATTCTCGAGGCTAAGACAGTAATCAATTATTCAAACGATTATCCCATATATAAACCTCACATTAGATTGAAATTACATAACCAGTGTTACTTAGTAAATTTTTATAATTCTCTCTCAAATAGCAGCATTTAGCTGGTATTCTTCGCATTTGTGACAATCGGCATGAGAATGGTGGGTGGGTGGCGATGCACGTTTATTATATGCGTCTGCGCATGGTACGGAGATACCGCGCGAATACTCATCGTAGTGCCAACTCCTTCTATTAGTCATCAAGTAGTATTCCGCCCAATAGCACAGGAGTTAGCAAAACGTCATCGTGTTGTTATTTTGACGACTGACCCAGCCTTTCCAGATCAGGCCCCGCCGAATCTCACAGAAATTGATCTACACGAATCCTACGCTCCATGGATCGACCGCTTCGTTAAAACCGCCTCTGGAAAGCGAAATGATTTATACACACAGTATAATACGGCGTTGGATCTCATGTTAGAAATATTCCCGAAGCAAATGAAAAGTGAGGCTGTAAAGAGGGTGTTTGGAAAAGAAAAACAGTTCGATCTAGTGATCGCAGAAGCTTGGCCGCGGCCGGCGCTGGCACTGTCTCACGTCTTCAAAGCGCCTGTTATATTGATGAGCTCTCTTGGAGGAATGGATGAACATTACCACTTAATGGGTTCTCCTCTCAACCCAATATTATACCCAGACTTCCTGCGCACGCGTCTGTACAATCTTACATTATGGGAGAAAGTAACAGAGTTATATAACCGTTACCTATTGTATCGGTCAATAATATCGTATCAGGAAAAGGAAGATGTGATGCTTCGTGACTTGTTTGGAAAGGATACGCCGCCGTTAGAGGAGTTAAAGAAAAATGTGGAGTTGCTGCTGGTGAATATAGATCCTGTGTTTGAGGGCTACCGCCCTGTGCCGCCTAATGTGATACATTTGGGGAGCCTTAATTGTGCGCCGTCTAAAGATTTGCCACAGGTAAGTCGACATAACCGTACGCTGTCTTGTACTAACAGTACCCTAAATATTATAGGTAATAATCGTTTAATTTAGCTCTCGCTACCTTGACACTGGCAAAGTTGTCCCTGTTATTATGAAATAAATGAAACTAAACTAAACTATTCACGACTGCGTGAATACGCCCATCACGGTGCTGCGAACAGTCAATAACCAAAAATAGTTTACTTACTGAAATGCATTAGTACGCGGCTCTCTAAGTTGGGTTTAAGGGTGGGGGTACGTTTAGGATATGATATGATTAATTTTAGGTAGTTAGCAAACAAACTTGGGTATTCCGATCGAGCCGCATACTGATAAGGACAAGGTTGAATGTGCTTATTGTATAATAATATTATTAGTTTACCTGGTTTTGTTTTTAATTTGTTTGTAGTTTTGCAGTGACTTTGTATATTTCATACTGTTATGCTGTACAACTATTTTTAAATAATAAAAAAAAAAAATAATAAGGGTATTATCAACATGTATATGTTGGAGGTTCATAGTGTTGATACTAAAGAGTTAAAGGCCCGACCACCTGCGGTCATAAACTACAATTTCGTCGGCGGGGTGCTGACCTGCGGTGAGTGTGGCCGTACATTTACTGCAAGAAAAGGCTACGTCAGCCACCTGAGAGCTCATGATAGTCGCTCTCGCTAGCCAGAACAAACTCAGTGGCCGAGGCCGAAACCGGCCAGGACCGGATGATGATGATTATGATGATGATGATGATGACTAAAGAGTTGTAGACATTATTCATAAACAAATTTATTTTTATATCTTGTTAAGCTTGATACAAAATTTATTTAGTATAGGGAGCGTGCATAAACTGTAGGGGGCAGCACAGGAGACGTCAGATTTTTGGCGTGAGGCATAAATGTGTAGTTTATGCTTCCAAAGTAGCCCACAAGATGGCAGCACTTGCTTTGGCGTGAAGTGTCAATTTACATGTGATGTATATGTTTATGGTTCCGATTCAGGCCACAAGATGGCAGACCCTCTAACACGCACGGTCCCTATGGGATAACGCATCATTACTGGTGAATTTCCAATATGACTTGGAACTGCGGTAGCCGTTTTAAAAGTATAACACTCTTACGGTAGATGTCGCTACGGCCTCCCTTCATGTAAATATTCGCTGTATTTGGTAAGGTCTAGCAATAAAATTCAAACTAACAATCCAATGGCTATTATGCGTAACACTGATTTAAATTTTCACGATTTTTACTTATTATTATACATAACACATCATTATTATTAGTATTATTGTTCACAACTGGCTATTATTATTGTGCGTATTGGAGTATAAAACGTATTAATTTAACCAATATGAGTTTATAGATCAGCGAATAGCTTTATTACCGATAACGTTAATATAGAGGTTTCAAGCAAGAACAAGAATTTAACTTGTGATTCTGTGAGCGAACTTCCGCCATATTGCTACGCAACCCACCTCATCAGCGTCTGAAGTCCAGAAAACCCGCATATAACCAGAATCTCTCAAGTTTCAATATGCCAGAGGCTTGGGTAGATGAATGGGCCGCCGCCAATGCAAACTCGAGAATCACAAGCCCTACACGTTGACTTCCAGGGTTTGACCTCCCAAGTAAACAATGGTAAGATGAGATAAGATAAGATAAGATAAAATTTATTTCATTGAAAAATATCCAAAAATAAAAACAATCGTAATACGCTTAAATAGTTAATTAAATATGGTGTCGGCTTAATAGACTCATAACGGGTCACGGCTGATGCAATTACTTTTTGCACAAGTGGGGGTGGAGGGATTCAGCTCTGTGTGAGTGCGGTGAAGAGGACCAGACCATAGACCATATTATCCAGCGCTGCCCCCTCCATTCATACCAAGGCCCACCAGAAGATCTGCTGCATCTCACACCAATTGCCAATTTTGTATTTTATGCCATACGATTATATAAATTGCTACGCAATAAGAAAAACAGAATAGACAAAAAACAATGAGGTATAATTACGGATACGTTTCGCTCGGGCTTGGTGCTCACTTGATCATTAAGTAAATATAAGGTATGTATTGTTTAAAGTAATTTTCCGTATAAGTAGTATAGTCAGTATCAAATGTAGCGGATCAAACTACACGTCAAAATGCTTCTATTATGTAGAATAATTAGGCCCACTTGCAACATTCCACTAACCCGGGTTAACCGGTTAAACCTGGAGTACAATTTGACATTGAGTACGGTTTAATCGCTTAACCCCGGGTTAGTGGGATGGTGCAAGAGGGCTTTATATAACAGATACTTTTGACAGCGAACTATAGAGTAGAGATATACTCGTATCTCTAATTGAAAAAGTATTTTAGGGTGGCAGATAATTTTGGCACTTTGATTCATCCGCTACTATGCCTACTATTAATGCTGACTGTACCTTACCTTGTACTCAGTAAATAACCAATTTTAGTAATCACAGGCTAGAACTGTCCTGTCATTCTCGAGGTCATTCACAGTGATTAATTCTTCAAACGAATATCGCATCTATAAACCTCACATAAGATTGAAATTAAGTACAAAACCAGTGTTACTTAGTAAATTTTTACACTTCTCTCACAAATAGCAGCATTTACTTGGGATGCTTCGCATTTGTGACAATTGGCTTGAGAATGGTGGGTGGGTGGCGATGCGCGTTTATTATATGCGTCTGCGCATGGTACGGAGATACCGCGCGAGTACTCATCGTAGTGCCAACTCCTTCTTATAGCCATCAGGTAGTATTCCGCCCAATAGCACAGGAGTTAGCAAAGCGTCATCGTGTTGTTATTTTGACAACTGACCCAGCCTTTCCAGATCAGGCCCCGCCGAATCTCACAGAAATTGATCTACACGAATCCTATGCTCCATGGATCGACCGATTCGTTAAAACCGCCTCTGGAAAGCGAAATGATTTATACATGCAAATTGATACGTTGTTTGATCTCATGTTAGAAATATTCCCCACGCAAATGAAAAGTGAGGCTGTAAAGAGGGTGTTTGAAAAAGAAAAACAGTTCGATTTAGTGATCACAGAAGCATGGACGCGGCCGGCGCTGGCACTGTCTCACGTCTTCAAAGCGCCTGTTATATTAATGAGCTCTCTTGGGGGAATGGATGAACATTACCACTTAATGGGTGCTCCTGTCAACCCAATATTGTACCCAGACCCCCTGCGCACGCGTCTGTACAATCTTACATTATGGGAGAAAGTAACAGAGATATATAACCGTTACCTATCGTATCGGTTAATGATGTCGTATCAGGAAAAGGAAGATGTGATGCTTCGAGACTTGTTTGGCAAAGATACGCCTCCGTTAGAGGAGTTGAAGAATAATGTGGAGTTGCTGATGGTGAATATAGATCCTGTGTTTGAGGGCTACCGCCCTGTGCCGCCTAATGTGATACATTTGGGGAGCCTTAATTGTGCGCCGTCTAAAGATTTGCCACAGGTAAGCCGACGTAAAAGTACGCTGTCTTGTACTAAACGTACACTAATATAATAATAGTTTTCATCGCACTTGCTCAATAAGCGTGATATTGCACGCATTTGCAGCGTGTAAGGGTTCGGAGTTAGAAACGAGTGTTCAACTTAAATGATGCTTTATTACTGCACTAAACACATATTGATGAAATGGTCCTTATCTATATATATAAATGCAAGTGTCATGACTGACTGACTGACTTATCAACGCAGAGGCGAAACCACAAAAGCTAAAAAGTTAATATTTACACACCAAGTTACATTTAAAATGTATACAAGAGATAAGAAGCGATTTTGAAAAAAATCAACCTCTAAGGGGGTTAAAAATGGGATGAACGTTTGTATGGGGTTCAAGTTTAATTTTAAGCTAGGAATTTCTTCGGTAAAAGATATATTAGACTTATATTGACCGGGATATAGACCGTGATTACCTTTTGTATTATTTGTGAGCTCCCGATATTTCGACGCAGTTACATACATCATGTTCACGGGTGACGGGTGAGTCTAGTGAAACTAACCGTGAATCATTCAAAACTCTAAAACATATATTATTAAAAAATAATAAAACGTATTTCAGCGTTTTTTAAAATTCATCCCCTAAAGTGGTGAAAAAGGGGTTGAAAGTGTGTATGAAGATCAAAATATTTTTCGAGTATTACGTGATTTGAAACTTTGTATATGGGCATATTATTAGAATACAGGACAAGGAAATTTCAGCGATTTTTAAAATTCACCCCTTTCTTAACAGGGTTAAAATGGGTTGAAAGTGTGAATCCATTACAAATGCTTAGGGGCTTGAAAAAAGTTAGGAAAAGACCAATTTCATGCGTTGTATAATTATTATCAAATATTAACCGTCCCTTCTGATATCTTTTGCAGCATAATGTTCGATGCTCATGTAGAATATATTATAACCACCGACATACAAAACCACTCGTACGAAGTCGTGGGCAACAGCTAGTAACAGCGTACAGCGTAGTAGTAGTATATATATATCCTATGAGCTACGTACATAACTATATCTATTTTTAAAAAAACCGGCCAAGTATTACGAGTCGGACTCGCGTTCTAAGGATTCCGTAGATCACAAATTTTTTTACAATATATTTTTTCACTTGAAACGTTATTGAAACGTTTTTAAAAACCCGTAGGGGTCAGATCAAAAACCAGATGTAATGGAAAGTATTATGGCGTATATCTGCAACTATAATATGCATAGTGTTTATATCGATGTTTAGAGAAAAGAAGCCATTACTCTAATTGAATGTACCGCTGACAGTGATGGCGCTGATTTTGAGCTAGAAACGACGTATTTGGAGCTAAAATAACCCTTATGCGCGGTGTTTATTTAGTGAATACTCATAAGTAAATGGACGGATTTAGAAAAGTGGTGTCATTTGCTAAATCTAACTAAATAATTAAGTGATATTTAAGTGATATTTTAAATTAAAATTATATGGCCTTTGCAGATTTAATCGAGAATCGTACTAAATAATACATACAAAAATAAAATAAGTGGTATTATAATACTCTGTAAAAAAAAGTGTGATTTTTCACAGACATCATAATGATAATCATATCGATTGCTCTTGTTTGAAGCTAGTGGCTAAATACTGTGTGCGAAATACATTAATATCTACAAAACTGACACAAAGTAGCTCGGATAGCAAGATGAAGGGATAGCGTTTCACTACGATCCACATTGACCCTAATGGAACATGTTCATTTCCAGGGGGCGCCTTAGCCTTCAGTAACTACCTATAGTGCATATACTTGGAAAATTTCGACCTATGCCGCTGTGGCCCAGTGGCCGAATGGCACAGGCACCTGCCGCGATAGCAGAGGACGCTGGTTCGATTCCAGCCTGGGGCACTGGAGGCCTTGGTCATTTTTTCTTAGTATATGACATTTAATTCAGTTCATGTTCATTTCCTAAGAGAACGCGTTAGAATCTACGGCAGCGGCGGACTAGAACAATTGCACGTACCTAACTGCCAGACACTTCGGGCCTTCGGCCCTACACGGAGATCGGTCTTCGGCCTTTGCATTTAGAGACTTGTACTATTATTCTGTGATTAAGCACTAATCTCCCGCAGCTCAACCCTAGGCCTGGCATTTAAGCGTGCCACTTTCGGACGCTTCGGGCCTTCGGCCCTACGTGAAGCTCGGCCTTCGGCTTTCGCATTGAAACAGTTGTACTATTTTTCTGTGTTTAAGCACTTACCTCACGCAGCTCGGTATTTAGCCTCGCGAGTAGGCACGCCTGTTCGGAACGCTTCGGGCCTTCGGCCCTACGCGGACCCCGCCTTCGGCTTTCGTAATAGCTGTCCACACCACGTGTCACGTAAATCACGGCTGTGTCCGTAAAACAGCCTAACCGTTCTTTTTTTCTTAAGTCTGACTCACGCTTGACTGTAGGTTTCTAATAGGTTTTCCTGTCATCTATAGGTAAAGAACTATACCTATTATGTATTTTTTTCAAAAAATTTAGACTTGGAGATAAGGGAGGAGTAATGTTAATTTTTTGCCTATTTTCTTAAATAACTTCTAAACTATTTATCTTAAAATTATAAAAAATATATATTTTAAATTTTCACAATGAGCTCTTTTATTTGATATACTTTGTTTAAATTTCTCATTTACCCCCAAATATTGGAGCAAAGTTGTAGCAGTCTACGGTTCCTATACACGAGTAAATCAATTTTGTTTGTATATAGTATGAAAATTAATAAGATGACTGCTAATTAGTTGTATTATGATCCTATAGACAAACGCCAAGCCAACGCGCTCTACTCTCCGCGCTTCAAATTAAGATGATTTAGATACCTATCACTCGTCAGTCGTTTAATTGACAAAGAAAAATAAATATAGTATTAAGGTGAGCTATCCTCATGAGCTGACCTCGGGGTGAAATCTGGCACTGCCGTGTCACGCGCAACTCATGTAACTTTAAAAGATGACTTTCGAGATAATTATGTTTAAAGTTTTAATGATTCAAATGTTACGTGAAAGGTTAGTTTTTAATTGGTTGTGGTCACTTGATTACAACGAGACTGTGACATCACCCCAAAAAATTGTTTAACACTAACATAAAATTTGAATATATATATAAAACTAACTGGACTCTAATATTACCTATACATAGAACTGAAATTTAAGTTAAACCTAAAAATAAAGTGTAGTAACAATGTAACAAATAGAAAGTTATAATGCTGCAAATTACATTGTATCTCAACCCAGGTATAAACCTGAATCTTTTCTTTATATACTAAAATTGATATTATACACATAGAAACAAAAAAAAATACCTCTTCTTTTTCTTTCTTCTTTTCTTTATCCCTATTAATAATAAAAAATAACTTTGACTTGCATGCCATTTAAATGTATATCTGGTCTTTGGGTCTTTCAAAAATTGAATCTTTATGTCCGTCTTATTAACAAGAGTAAAATTTTTATATGTGGTAATGTTCAGGAACTACATACCTACTTCACATTCAAATTTTACGCGAACGAAGTCTCGGGTAAAAGCTAGTAAGACATAAATATTTTCAATTCTTCCAATCTATTTAATAAATTTAATAACATTTCGACACCGGGCTCTTAAGTTTGTTAATGTTAGTAGATATAATCTGTAGGCCGATCCTGCTTTTAACATTTTGATTTTGTTTTCATATTATTTTGATATGACCTTAAGTCTGAACTGGTGAGCTCCATCTTAGGCTCTGTCTTCACTTTCCATCAGGTGTGACTAGGGTCAACCGCTGGTCAGTAGTTTGCACTACTCGCAACTATCGGATGACAATGAAAATGAACATCAAAAATAAAAAGTACTTAGTACCTATCTAGTTCAGTCCTAGTCTGCTCGTCCAATGAAACCGGAGTTCCATTTTTTTAAATTTTATGTTATAGAACCTAGGGTCTATCCTAGACCCTGGACCCTGAATTCATAACCCGTTATTACAATAATATATAGCGAATATAGACTGTACTGTACTGGGTAGTACATCCCAAAGGCGTAGGTATTAACGCGAGACTAGGTATACATAACGCGAGGCGAAATGCAGTATCTTTATTGCGACTGCCCAAACAGAAACGAGTTCAATCACAGTGTCTCTGCCTGGGCTGCTCCCTCGCTCCATAGTCTACAAAAAACCATCAACTAATTTATTACCCAAACAGTACAATTCAGAGAACGCGAGTACGTTATAAAAACAGCCTGAAGCCACCACATTCATAAGTCATAAGTGTCACTTGACGAACACTTGCCAACCCTCTTTATCAATAGGATCCGTCCCAGTAGGATCGTTTTTATACTAAAATGTATTAACACTCTCAGCGCCATAGAACAAACGATTTTGTTTTTATAGCAGGCCATGTAGATTGCCGGCCGCCCCAAAAAAATCGAGTCCAGAAGGCCGCTGTGATAGTTAGTAACTTTACCGGCAGGCCAAGTAGGCCGCCGGCGGCCCACATTGATTCTGTTGTAGCAGACCAGTATGATTTTTCAACAACTTTACCCGCAGGCCACATGGGTCGCCGGCGTACCAAAAGCAGAAACTCATAATCATACTACAGTTTAGTACTTGTCAAGTCAACGATTTAACACAGCAGGCCAAAATTTCCATTGGCCAATTTTTTGAACCCGGCTTTCAAAATTTTTTCACGCACCTGGACGGACACGTGCGTAAACCAACACTGTAAATCCGCGTGGATATACTCGTATGCACAGTTTTTAGAAAAAAAAATACATTTTGTATTCCCCACCCCAGCTCGTAGCATGTAAAGCCAGTGCGCAGATACAAAAAAAACCCACACACACTCACACACACACAAACACACACACACACACACACACACACACACACACACACACACACACACACACACACACACACACACACACACACACACACACACACACACATAGGGGAAACTGGGGAGGGTTGATCACCCCTTTTGTTTTTATACTAAATTTTCTTAATTATTTGTAGTACCTATTGAAACATTTTATAGACCATAGGTACGGTTCAGAATTTATCTACTCAAATTGATAAGCTGTCATTAAATTGATTTTTTAGGAAAAATACAAATGTTGTCTTCGCACTTTCTTACTTTTATTTCTATGAACTCGAAGTTGATTCTAGTAGGTATTTGCCCACGTCTAACCTGGGCATTGTAAATTCGTAATATATTGGCACCTTAATAACACAAAACTTAGGGCAACGCCATTAAAGACACCGTCGATTTTGTTAAATGAAAGCAAAAGAAATATCTGGTTGAGCTTTAAATGACACAAATAAAATTGCATTATTTTAAAACAGAAGGAAAGTTACCTATTTTTGACGCCATACCACGCGTATGCCTATTTTGCATCTGCATTATACGTGAAGAGGAGTCGCAAGACGAAAATATGGTAATTCAATTTTTGTGAGATCATTGCGTACCACGTGGCCTGCCGGTAAAGTTTACACTTTGGCCCGCTGGCCGCCCACATGGCCTGCTGATAAAGCAAATTAAAACTGATGAAAAATCATAGTGGCCTGCGGCACTGGAACTTTTGTGGGCCGCCGGCGTACCATGTGGCCTGCCCGTAAAATTTTTAAAAAAATATAGAGGGCTGCTGCACTCGTATGCTTGTGGGCCGCCGGCGGACGAC
This sequence comes from Cydia strobilella, assembly GCF_947568885.1. Lineage (NCBI taxonomy): Eukaryota > Metazoa > Arthropoda > Insecta > Lepidoptera > Tortricidae > Cydia > Cydia strobilella. The sequence continues at coordinate 16,436,103 of NC_086051.1, read as the reverse complement.
GTGGCCCGCTGATAAAGTTACTCAAAAATCATAGTGGCCTACTGTACTCGAAAATTTGTGGGCCGCCGGTGGCGCTGAGAGTGTACAATATTTAAGACATCGTTCTCCAGCTTATAAATAATTACTTGATATCATATAAATATTGTATTGTTTAAATATAATTATAATATCGCTTGCGCGTCGACATAGACACGGTGGCTAAAAAATAAGTACATTCCCGTTGCCAGAGAGGTTTACCCTTCCATAGAAAATGGACCATCCAAAATGTATGACAGCCAAATTTTTTTTCGCGATTTCGGGGTTGGTCTTATGTAAAAGTTGCTCAGTATAATACCAAAACCTCCCTGGCAACGGGAATGCACTTATTTTTTTTCCACCCTGTATAATAATAATACGCCTCCTTATCAAATTGAAAAGACAGCATCGGTCTCCTGGTTATGTCTTATCTTATATGACGTAATCATGACTATATTACCTACACGGAAGTATGTGATGTATCACTAATAAATTGTAGTCTGTAGTGAGTATTTTTCACATTTGTGATAATCGGCTTGAGAATGGTGAGTGGGTGGCGATGCGCGTTTATTATATGCGCCTGCGCGTGGTACGGAGATACCGCGCGAATACTCATCGTAGTGCCAACTCCTTCTATTAGCCATCAGGTAGAATTCCGCCCAATAGCACAGAAGTTAGCAAAGCGTCATCGTGTTGTTATTTTGACTACTGATCCAGCCTTTCCAGATCAGACCCCGCCGAATCTCACAGAAATTGATCTACACGAATCCTACGCTCCATGGATCGACCGCTTCGTTAAAACCGCCACTGGAAAACAAAATGATGTATACACACAGTGGGATACGGCGTTGGATCTCATGTTAGAAATATTCCCAAACCAAATGAAAAGTGAGGCTGTAAAGAAGGTGTTTGAAAAAGAAAAACAGTTCGATCTAGTGATCACAGAAGCATGGACGCGGCCGGTGCTGGCCCTGTCTCACGTGTTCAAAGCGCCTGTTATATTGATAACTACTCTTGGGGGAACGGATGAACAATACCAGTTAATGGCTGCTCCTATCAACTCTATATTGTACCCAGACGTCACGCGCACGCGTCTTTACAATCTTACATTATGGGAGAAAGTAACAGAGTTATATAACCGTTACCTATTGCACCAGTTAATGATATCGTATCAGGAAATAGAAGATGTGATGCTTCGTGACTTGTTTGGCAAAGATACGCCTCCGTTAGAGGAGTTGAAGAATAATGTAGAGTTGCTGATGGTGAATATAGATCCTGTGTTTGAGGGCTATCGCCCTGTGCCGCCTAATGTGATTCATTTGGGGAGCCTTAATTGTGCGCCGTCTAAAGATCTGCCACAGGTAAGTCGACGTAACCGTACGCTGCCTTGTACTAACCGTTTTATAATAATCGTTTTCATCACACTTGCTCAGTAAGCGTGCTATTTCACGTATGTGCAGCGTGTAAGGGTTCGGAGTTGAGTAGTAACGAGTGTTCAGCTTAAATGATGCTTTATTACTGCACTGAACACAATACATATTGAGTAAATGGTTCTTGTGCACGTGTCCTGACTGACTGACTGACTCATCAACGCAGGAGAAACCACAAAAGCTAGAAAGTTAATATTTGCACACCAAGTTACATTTAAAATGTATACAAGAGATAAGAAGCGATTTTGAAAAAATCAATGAACGTTTTTATGGGGTTCAAGTTTAATTTTAAGCTAGGAATTTGAAACTTCGGTAAAAGATATATTTTTAAAAACCAATATAACATATTTCAGCGTTTTTGAAAATTCATCCCCTAAAGTGGTGAAGAAGGGGTTGAAAGTTTGTATTAAGATCAAAAAATTTTTCAAGTACGGGACTTGAAACTTTGTATATGGGCATATTATTAGAATACAGGACAAGAAAATTTCAGCGATTTTAAAAATGCACTCTTTAACAGGGTTAAAAAGGGGTTGAAAGTTTGAATCCATTACAAGTGCTTAGAAACTAATGTAGTTATGCACCAGACTGACAGACTTCCACGAGGTCGGGACTACACCAGAAGAGTAAGAGAGCCGAAAAAGACTCTTTAAGACCGGTGCCAACTCGGGAGCACACATCTTCAGCACAGTCGCAGGGATTCCATCGGGCCCACTCGACTTATGAGTGTCGAGGGAAAAAAGTGCTTTGCGCACGGAGCTTTGGTTGAACCGGACATCCGGCATACAGCTCTCGCACCGCGGTATGATCGGCGGCGCGTTTCCCCCGTCATCCAAAGTCGAGTTGGAGATCGGCTTTGTCTTTTGCGTCATGGGCCAATGAATCATTCTCCGTGTGCAGAGGTGGAAAAGATGGCGTGCAGAAATTCCCCTGGATAGCTTTGGCAAGAGACCAGAACGCACGAATTCCCGACGGGAGGCGCTCTAATTTCTCGCCAATTCCACCAATGTGCAACAACTTTGCTCTGGCAATAACTCTTTTGAAGGACCTGGAGGCAAAGTTAAACTTCTTTTTTAATGCGCTAGTCTTTACATCCCGTACTGCCGCTGCGTTTACCCAGGCTCGGTAGGATTCCTGCTTTCGACGAGAGGCCTTTTTGCGGGAACGACCAAACCAAGGATGGGATTTGCCACCAACAGGAACCACAGAGGATGGAACGGTGGCTAAAAAAATAAGTGCATTCCCGTTGCCAGAGAGGTTTTGGGATTATACTGAGCAACTTTTAATATGGGACTCATAAGTCATAAGTGTCACTTGACGAACACTTGCCAACCCTCTTTATCAATAGGATCCTTCCCAGCAGGATCGCTTTTATACTAAAATGTATTAAACAATATTTAAGACATCGTTTTCCAGCTTATAAATAATTACTTGATATCATATAAATATTGTATTGTTTTAATTTAATTATGATATCGCTTGCGCGTCGACATAGACACTTTGGCTAAAAAATAAGTGCATTCCCGTTGTCAAAGAGGTTTTGGGATGATACTGAGCAACTTTTACTATAGGACCGACCACGAAAGCGCGAAAAAAAATTTACCCTCCCATAGAAAATGGACCAACCAAAATGTATGAGACAGCCAAATTTTTTTTCGCGATTTCGGAGTTGGTCCTATCTAAAAGTTGCTCAGTATAATCCCAAAACGTCCCTGGCAACAGGAATGCACTTATTTTTTAGCCATCCTTTGTAATAATAATATGCCTCCTTATCAAATTGAAAAGACAGCATCGGTCTCCTGATTATATCTTATGTGACGTAATCATGACTATATTACCTACACGATAGTATGTGATGTAGCTATCACTTATATATTGTAGTCTGTAGTGAGTATTTTTCGCATTTGGGATAATTGGCTTGAGAATGGTGGGTGGGTGGCGATGCGCGTTTATTATATACGCCTGCGCGTGGTACGGAGATACCGCGCGAATACTCATCGTAGTGCCAACTCCTTCTATTAGCCATCAGGTAGTATTCCGCCCAATAGCACAGGAGCTAGCAAAGCGTCATCGTGTTGTTATTTTGACTACTGATCCAGCCTTTCCAGATCAGGCCCCGCCGAATCTCACAGAAATCGATTTACACGACATATCCTACTCTCCATGGATCGACCGCTTGCTTAAAACCGCCACTGGAAAGCAAAATGATTTATACGCGCAAATTGATACATTATTTGATCTCATTTTAGAAATATTCCCGAAGCAAATGAAAAGTGAGGCTGTAAAGAGGATGTTTGAAAAAGAAAAACAGTTTGATCTAGTGATCGCAGAAGCATGGACGCGGCCGGCGCTGGCACTGTCTCACGTCTTCAAAGCGCCTGTTATATTGGTAACTACTCTTGGGGGAATAGATGAACAATACCAGTTAATGGGTGCTCCTGTCAACCCAATATTGTACCCAGACGTTCTGCGCACGCGTCTGTACAATCTTACATTATGGGAGAAAGTAACAGAGATGTATAACCGTTACCTATCGTATCGGTTAATGATGTCGTATCAGGAAAAGGAAGATGTGATGCTTCGAGACTTGTTTGGCAAAGATGGCGTATCTACGTTAGAGGAGTTGAAGAATAATGTGGAGTTGCTGATGGTGAATATAGATCCTGTGTTTGAGGGCTACCGCCCTGTGCCGCCTAATGTGATACATTTGGGGAGCCTTAATTGTGCGCCGTCTAAAGATCTGCCACAGGTAAGTCGACGTAACCGTACGCTGTCTTGTACTAACCGTTTTATAATAATCGTTTTCATCACACTTGCTCAGTAAGCGTGCTATTTCACGCATGTGCAGCGTGTAAGGGTTCGGAGTTGAGTAGAAACGAGTGTTCAGCTTAAATGATGCTTTATTACTGCACTGAACACAATACATATTGAGTAAATGCTTCTTATCTATTTAGAGTAAAGGAACCAGTAGTCAGCCTTTTTACGAAATTTCTATGTTCAAGATCGTTTAATTTGCGTACTAATTGACCTATAAGAATTATTAAAGTTTGTACTTACTGTTCAAGAATTTCATATAGTTTAAATTTTGTAAAGAATAAAACGTTTTTAAATGTTGCTTTTGGAAATATTTCATTGAATATAATGAAACTGCGTTTTTGCCAGTAATCAGCCCCCTGTGTACCAATAGACAGCCTTTAAGTACCCAGTGCCGAGCCATCCTAATTTAACGGCTGATTAGTGGGTTCTGAGTTCTGCGATGTCAATGTCCACTGGTCAGCCTAAGGCTGACTACTGGGTAGTTACTTATTTCAATCAAATAAAGTCATAATAATGTAAATATTTAAAGGTGCTTCGCTTAACGACTTTGATATCATTTGAAAATAAAAAAAGGTTCTGATTCCTATGGTCAGCCTCCCCCGGCTGACTTCTGGCTTTACGACCTTTTCAAAATTACTGCCATAAACCCAGTAGTCAGCCAAGGGAGGCTGACTATTGGATTTCGTACAAAAAAGTATTTCCCAATAGTCAGCCGCCTTAAAAATGTTACTTTTATACGGATTCGTATTCTGTGATGCAGTCCACATTCTTTTAACAAGAAATCATAATTCGGCTGTTAACGACTTATCAAATTACCATGTTACACTCCAAAAAAATGGCGCATATCACATGATCCTTCATGTCAGAAGACAGCACTTCTTTGCAATAGTGTTGTCGTTGATGCTAGACAATTCTTTTAAAAATTAAACTATTTTTCAATTAATAGTTTATCAATCTATAATATCACCTACTTTTGATATGAAAATTAGAAAAGGTTTGATAATTACAGCCAAAAATAAGCAAGAAAGGCTGACCACTGGTGCATGGCTGAGCACTGGTGCCTTTACCCTATATAAGTGCACGTGTCCTGACTGACTGACTGACCCATCAACGCAGAAGCGAAACCACAAAAAGCTAGAAAGTTAATATTTGCACACAAAGTTACATTTAAAATGTATATGTCGCAGTAAGATAGATAAAGCCGTTCCCAAGCAACACACAAGCAGGATAATGCAGTAAAATTATCATCTTATTCAAATTAAGATTGCATAAATTTTGTGTATAAGCGGTGGAAATTACCAAATTCGGAATAAAAAAATATGTGGGCCTGTATACCAATTTATGCTGAATAAGTTTTGTATAGTATCGGTTTTGCATGTTAAAGCTGAATAATACTTATTTCTTACACAGTTAGTCAGACATTATTCAGCTTAAAGCATTTGTGGTTACTAAAAGCTGCAAAATAGAGCCATTAGCAGCAAGTAGCTGTGTATATTCTGCGTAGTGGGATATTAAGCAGACAATATTAAGAAAAATGTGATAGTGGTTACTAAATGCTGAAAAGAAGCGTCCGTGGAGACTTTTTACTGTATAATGGCGGTTACAGTTTCTGTTTTAATGCTAGTTTCTGAATAAAGGTTGACGCTATTACTGGAAGCTGTAAAGATATCCACATCTTATTTGTTATCCAGTAGCTACATATATCGGTTAATTATGGCTTTTATAGACATAACGTTGTTGTTGGAGTTGCAGGCGTACATAGGCTACGGAGACGGCTTAACATCAGCCGGGCCGTATGCTTGTTTGCCACCGATGTAGTATAAAAAAACGTCTGAATAATAAATACTAGAACAACACTTATACCTAAGTTATAGCGATATTAGTACACATGAATAGAATAGAATAGAATAGAATAGAATAGAATAGAATAGAATATTTTTTATTTTGCTTAAAAATGTGGTACAAGAGATGTTACAAAAAAATATATTGTGGTCACATAGATTCCACCAGAAACAGGCATGCAAAATTTAAAGTACCTAAATATTAAAAGAAAGCATGCAACGGTACGCATTTAGAGTACTTACAACTAATATTCTAGTGCTCTTAAATCTAGCGTATTACTAAAATGTCAAAATTACAATTATATTACCAATATGTCATAACTACAATACAGATTCAATAACTAATTATATCATAAAAACTCAAGTTTGATGTCTAAAGTAATCGAAATATTCTTCAACAGAGTAAAAACATTGAATGAGCCAGTTCTTAAGTTTACGCTTAAATAAACTAATAGGCAGATCTTTAATTTCATCATGAAGGCGATTAAAAATGTCAATGGACTTACAGTATGCGTTATTGCTGTACAATTGTGTCTTACGGCCAGGGCCAGCGAGACGATCTGGGTACCTTGTAGGAAAGTTGCATATATCTTTAAATGTTTTGAAGAGTTCTGGGTGGGCCTTAACGAATAAACAAACTTCATATATAATTGTGCCATGTATCTATCATGGCACAATTAATAAATTCAGGTTTATGAATAGCGGCCTACAAGATGTTAAGACATCTACGTATCATGTATTATCTTTTCTTGCTTAAAGCTGCAAAATGAACGCATTGAGAAGTGTTATTCAAACTACTGCTTAACAACAAGTGCGCGGTGGTCATTTATTCCATAAATGCAATAAACGGGCTAAGAGCATGTCGGGCCATGCTCAGTGTAGGGTTCCGTAGTTACCTTTTCGTCCCAATATGCTAAACTGGAGCTATTAGTTTAGAAGATTGTTAACAAAGGGATGAAATGATGCTTGGTGCCTTTCACCCGAGTTAAACAATCTTTTTTTTTTCATATTGAATACGAGGAAACCAAAAAGACGAGGCAAATTTGCGTAATCAGTAATTAAAATTAAAGTAATACACGTATAGCCATGACTTTTTCCATAGAACACTTTCTATCGGAGACTTTGCATGTCTGGTCATAATAATCTATAAAGAAAAACATTAAATTGCAATATCTTTGAAAAAAAAATACATATTTTAGGAAACTGCAGTAATTTTAAAATGATTTGTTAAATAAAGTATGAAAATCTGTGGGATTGTGTCTTACTTTTTATTTTTTTACTTTTTCGTTCTAAAACTGCCAATAGTAAACGGCATTACTCATTCAGCCAATGAATGAACTGTTTTAGAGAAATTAAATATAACAAGCAAGTAAAACAAGCAATTTTATCTAAAATTTTACTTTATTTACATAAATAATGCCAAATAACTTCAAAACCCCATTTAATGTCTTAATAACTGTGGCTGTACGTCTTTTTACTATGAAGGGGAGATTTTATGCGATAACTCAAAAACGGCTAAACTGATCATGTTCGCTATAGTTTTCGTTTAATGTCTTTCTAAAGCTCTATTTCTAAGATTTTTTCATATTTTTTGGACTCATGGCTCATAAGTTAGCGGGGAGACACATTTTTTTTTCTTTTGGAGCGATTATTTCCGAAAATATTCAATTCAATATCAAAAAATGTTTGTTTAAGATCCCTATTCGTTTTGAAAGACCTATCCAACGATACCCCACACTATAGGGTTTAAACGAAAAATTTTTTTTTATAGATTTTATTGTACGACTGTCGGATTAATATAATCATGCCAAATTGCAGCTTTATAGCACTAACGATCACAGAGCAAAGCCTCAGACACACAGACAGACGGACGAACGGACATGGCAAAACTATAAAGGTTCCTAGTTGACTACGGAACCCTAAAAAGCATGATCAAAACAGTGCCGTACCGACTTGTGTGATTTCTGTGATATTTGTCATATAATAAATTAAATATTATATCGCGTTTATAATATTAGTAGGAAGTAGGATTTAATATATATCGCCCGTGTTACATACCTACAATATTTCTCATCAAACTAGTAAGAGGATCAATGGACTTTACTATTTGTGTATAGAACCCTAATGGTCGTTAATATTGAGAAAACAATTTACTATTATACTGATGTTATTCAAAACTTGCTGTTCTAAAACCATCATTATCTAAAATGTAGCTTAGTAACGCGACTAATGTGAATGCTTATTCAGAAATTTAGCACAATAATATCTGTGGCAGCAGCTTATATTCAGCACGGTCGGTCGCCATTACGGTTGCTCATATTCTAACCTCTACAATTCAATAAGAATTCAAAATGAACTGAAAAACCAACGTTTGTTCATTTATAAAACGAATTTTATCGTAGCATAACTTGTTAAAGTACATTTTTTATCACTAAAACACCTGAATACCGCAAAAAAATTACAAATTTAAAAGTGGACTAGTAATATGTCTATATTTATTTTTTTAACAGTGCATTATTTACGCGGCGCATTAAAATTTTCATTGAAATATATATATATGTATTTACAGTAAAGTGGCATGCGTTATGAGATTGAAGTTATGTAAACACTAGCTGTGCCCGCGGCTTCGCCTGCGTGGAATTCGGTCTGTGTCAGTAAGCGGCTAATTCACCCCTAATTTATCTCCCTGTCCCCTGGAGACAGAACTTAAAGTAAAGTTGACAGATGGATACGCTAGAGGACTGTAGTCCAGATAAAAAAAATTACAATTAGGTACCTACCACCAAAGATAGATATAACTCCGTAATAGATGGATACAGTCTAAGGAAAAAACGTGCCTCGAAAATCACGAAAATTTGATTCTCGATCAGATGTCGCTACTACCTTTTGCCTACTCTCGTATAGAGGGCGTTGACGGTTTCGTTTGTTATTATTTAACAATTTTAACGCATAACAGTGAAAGAACATGGCTCAAAATAATAAAAATAATTAACGCAAATAAAAATGATCATTTATCCATATTTAAATACATTTTATCGTATTTTAATAAATCTTCATTTTTAGTTTTAAAGTGTGTCGATAGATGGGCGTGAATTTACTGTGGTTACAAAATTTACTATGACAGTACAGCTCTATAATATTATATCCTCTTTGCTACCACTAAATAAAACTACACTCCAAAATGAATATTTTTTTTTCCCTTATTAAAAATTTTGACGTGGTTTAAACGGCATAGAGTAGTAGGTGTATATCGAACGATACAGTACCATTTTTGTATTTTTACGTCCTTGACTGTACCTATGCAAATCGGGTACACTACATAATTCCGAAATTTTTTATTCCGAATTTTAGAATGTCGAATTTTATCATTTCGATTTTTAAATGCTCGACCCATCAAAATTCCGACTGTCATAATTACGAATGATGAGAATCACGAAGATTTATATTTCCGAAAACCCAAAGAGCCGAATATTGTAAATTCCGAACTACATAATTCCGACTATAACAATTCCGATGGTGGCAAACACCGAATTTAACATTTACGATTTTCAAAATCACGAATTCGGAATTGCCCTTATTCCGAATTAACGTGATTCCTATTTTAAATATCCCAATTTTTAAATTTCCACTTTTCTGGCAACAGTTCGTTTTCTTGGGGGTCGCAGTTCTAACCTAACCTAACCCACTTTTCTGGCAACAGTTCGTTTTCTTGGGGGTCGCAATTCTAACCTAACCTAACCCACTTCTGGCAACAGTTCGTTTTCTTGGGGGTCGCAGTTCTAACCTAACCTAACCCACTTCTAGCAACAGTTCGGGTTCGCAGGTTCGCAGTTCTGTCTAATTTATTTATGCCGAATTTTTATGCCAAAAATATTTTATGCCGAATTTAACATGATGCGGCACGACAGGTACCCGTAATAATTACTAAAACGTGAGTCTTCATTTGAATATCACGGATTTCATTTTTCCGATCTTGTAAAAAACCAAATTTCTGAATACCGAATTATTTTATTTCCGATCGGACAATGATTTTTCGGAATTTAGGAATTCGGAAAAAAAAATATTTTCGGAAAAGTGTAAAATCGGAACTTTAAGCTTTCTGTCAAGTGACAATCGGATTTTAAGTTTTCGGAAATAGCACTTTCGTGATTTTATTCCATCGTGTAAATTCCATCCAATTTAAAAATCATAATTTTGATATTTCGGACTTATAAATAATGGGGATTATGAAAGTCGTGGTTATAAAAATCGGAAAAACGTATTTCGGAATATTTGGGTGTTCCCATCAAAATCATGTCATCCAAATCGGTCCTCCAGTCAAATCAGTCTAAGCATGACGCCGGCGGCGAGCCGCTTCTGCCCCTTTTTTTTGTTTTCGGAGTGGGAAATGCATCTGCCCCTACGACTTGTTGATGGTCATAGCGAAGCAGACGCTCACGTCAGGATCTGCGCCTACATATGTATTACGTACGATGTATTTGGGATCACAATAGAACTCGCGCTGGCTTGCCGTTTCAGCCGAAAGCGAAGCGACCTTGCCTGGCTAGAGCGCCACTGAGTCTCTCACCGTGGTTTTTCTCAGACTCCTGCCCTGCCCCTTGTGGCCGCAATGCATTGCGAGACTTTCGCGAACGATTCGATTTTTTTCGGGAAGGCATGGTAACGCGTGTAAGTCCCAAATCGTTTGACATTTACTGAAAAATTACTGAAAAATGTTTTTTTTTAAAGTACCCACCTTCGTGACCATTATTAAGAGGAAAGGGCACGGCCGCTTCTCCATGCAAACGCAGTCTCCATTTTTTTGGTTAAAAACTACCCTATGTTCTTCCACGGGACTCAAACTATCTCTATACCAAATTTTATCTAAATCGGTTTAGCGGTTTAAGCGTAAAGAGAAATTAAAAAAAGTTTTTTCATATTTTTTGTGTTTTCACTCGGGAATGGTGTCATTATGATATCATAAATGAATTCGGCATACCCGATTTATACAAAAACGATACCTAACTTGGCCTAGTAGCTAAAATGATATAGTTATCAAGATAAAGTTTTTAACCCCTTTTTCACCACCATGGGGGATGAATTTTTAAAATCGCTGAAAGTAATTTTCTTGCTTTTTAATATAATATCGTTTTGCAAAGTTTTAAGATCCTAGCTTAAAATAAAATTTGCACCCCAAGACAAACTTTCATCCCCTTTTCAACCCCCTGAGGGGCTAAATTTCCAAAAACGTCAAAATTAGTTTTTTTGTAATCGTCTATCATACCTTTCTAAGAAGTTTCAAAGCATTTGTAATGGATTCAAACTTTCAACCCCCTTTTAACCCTGTTAGGGGACGAATTCTTGAAAACGCTAAAATCACTTTTCCTGTATTATAATAATATGCCCATTATACAAAGTTTCAAGTAACGCACTCAAAAAAAATTGATCTCCATACAAACTTTCAACCTCTATTTCACCTCCTTAGGGGATGAATTTTCAAAAACGCTGATTTTAGTTTTCTTGTATTTCAATAATATATCTTCTTACGAAGTTTCAAATTGCAAGCTTAAAATAAGTCTTGAACCCCATACAAACTTTCATCCCCTTTTTAACCCCCTTAGGGGTAAAATTTCTCAAATTTTTATAGCCTATAACCTGGCCATGCATTTTTTCGACAGATTAGTAAAGTTTGCATCAAAATCCGTTCAGCCGTTTTCATTAGTTGCGCGGTCAAATAAACAGACAAACAGATAAACAGATAAACAGACAAACAGATAAACAGACAAAAATTCTAAAAACTGTTGGAATGTGTTCTGTTATCGATTCTAAGTATCCCCAGCCAATTTTTTTTCGAATTTCTTCCATGTACAGACTTTCGACCCTCTTCCGCTTTATTATATGTATAGATGTACAGACTTTCGACCCTCTTCCGCTTTATTATATGTATAGATTAAATCTCCTCCTTCACTTCAGAAACTATTATAAAACTTTAACACAAGTTCACAAATTAAAATGGAAGACAGAAAACATTGATTTAATCACACACATTTTCTGAATTTTAGAGATAATATCTGAATATATTTTCTGTAAAGATGTACTTATGAACCAAAAGCTGAATAACGTGTGAATAACTGTTTCATTGTATACAAAGCTGGATAACTTTGGTTTAAAAGCGGTATAGAAGCGTTTGACAGCCTCTATACAAGTGTTATTCAGATGATTCACCACTATGATCACACTTATACAGCTATTTTATTGCTGTTATTCAGTTGTAAGCTGTTTAATTTGTGCCCAAATCTTCTGTATAACGTCTGTAACAGCGCTGTTACAGACATTATTCAGCTAGCTTATTAGCTTACAGTACGGCATGCTCTATTATTCAAACAATATTCAGCTTCCTTGTGTTGCTTATAGTTATAAACCTAGGGATATATATGTCGTAACATAGTTATACGAAAGCGATTCATTACTATCTTACTAGGAATATAACTATAATACGTCTTTAGTTTAGTGATATAGTTATATTACTGGATTAAGTTTAGTAAAATAATTGTAGATAGAAGTGCGGCGGTGCGGCGGAGTTATAGTTATATCCCTAGACTATAGATAAAGTCGTTATATAGTTATAACCCTAGGGATATAATTATATGTCGTAATATAGTTATACGAAAGCGATTAATTACTATCTTACTAGGAATATAACTATAATACGTCTTTAGTACGTTTAGCGATATAGTTATATTACCGCTGAATAATGAATGAATGAGTAATGAATCGCTTTCGTATAACTATGTTACGACATATAATTATATCCCTAGGGTTATAACTATATAACGGCTTTATCTATCTTACTGCGACAATAGATCTAGTATATTTCTATAGATGCGGCCTACCGCGTGCGCCCGTAAGGGATAGACATAGATGACGTCATAAACATGGGGATACCATATTGGTAAAAATTACCCCAATATTTGATATCACGTTGGGGCGATTACCCTGGAGGCAAAGTTAGCTTGTTTGACGGTATTAAAAAATTGTTAAATAAAATGTCAATGGGCCGTTCTTTTTAGGCGTATGAACAATGAAATACCTCCTATAATTCGCGCAGGTGGTACAAAAGTAAACATGTTTAGTAAATAAAACGTAAAATAAAATGTATTATGGGTTTTAATTTAAAGAAATCACAAATCGCAATCGCACCAATTAATGTACACCACATTTACATCTTCACATGTTTTTTTTTTTTTGAACTTCGAGGTCAAAATTACCCATAAAATTATGATATTTTCATCTGGTATCCCTAACATGATTGTTATGCAGCTAAATTAAGAAGAAGTTTAAAAATGGCTGACCTCAGACGTAATTTGGGCGGATAATTTTACAAATAATGTTTTGTTAATTTGCGTAAATAATTGTGATAGTTTTATTGAAATCGTTTGATTCTACATTGCTTTGAGTGTAACGTAATTTTACGATGTTATTCTCACATATTGCGTTAAGAGGAAGGTGTAAAATACCGTACTTACGTGTGAAAGGTTATGATCTCATATCTTTGCTCAGAGACGCTACTACAGCCGATTACAGATTAATTCACCATTATTTTATCAAAGTTCAAGCATTCAAAACGCTAACCATCACTATATTTCATAAGAGAAAGCACAATTTCATACAAAACAACAATAATTAAACAAGCAACGAACAAACATGACATGTCACGTACTTATTTGTTTGCCACAACCTCGGTTGTGGCAGCGGTGGAAAAGTGAAACTATGACAAGGACAAACAATAACAGCGCTTTCTCTGCTACTCCTACTGAAAGATACATAAGACTATCCCGTTCGGTCATTTTCCCCCACCCCTCATGACCGAGTTATACTAGATTCATGACTGCGACATATACAAGAGATAACAAGCTATTTTGAAAAAAACAATGATGAACGTTTGTATGGAGTTCAAGTTTAATTTTAAGCTAGGAATTTGAAACTTCGGTAAAAGATATATTATTAAAAACCAATAAAACATATTTCAGCGTTTCTGAAAATTCATCCCCTAAAGTGGTGAAAAAGGGGTTGATAGTTTGTATGAAAATCAAAAAAAAATCGAGTACGGGACTTGAAACTGTGTATATGGGCATATTATTAGAATACAGGACAAGGAAATTTCAGCGATTTTAAAAATTCACTCCTTAACAGGGTTAAAAAGGGGTTGAAAGTGTGAATCCATTACAAATGCTTAGAAACTAATGTAGTTATGCACCAGACTCACAGACTTCCACGAGGTCGGGAGTCGGGACTACACCAGAAGAGTAAGAGAGCCGAAAAAGACTCGTTAAGACCGGTGCCAACTCGGGAGCACACATCTTCAGCACAATCGCAGGGATTCCATCGGGCCCACTCGACTTATGAGTGTCGAGGGAAAGAAGTGCTTTGCGCACCGAGCTTTGGTTGAACCGGACATCCGGCATACAGCTCTCGCACCGCGGTATGATCGGCGGCGCGTTTCCCCCGTCATCCAAAGTCGAGTAGGACGCAAAGAGTTTACCCAGAAGATCGGCTTTGTCTTTTGCGTCATGGGCCAATGAATCATTCTCCGTGTGCAGAGGTGGAAAAGATGGCGTGCAGAAATTCCCCTCTATAGCTTTGGCAAGAGGCCAGAACGCACGATTTCCCGACGGTAGGCGCTCTAATTTCTCGCCAATTCCACCAATGTGCAGCGACTTTGCTCTGGAAATAACTCTTTTGAAGGACCTGAAGGCAAAGTTAAACTTCTTTTTTAATGCGCTAGTCTTTACATCCCGTACTACCGCTGCGTCTACCCAGGCTTGGTAGCATTCCTGCTTTCGGCGAGAGGCCTTTTTGCGGGAACGACCAAACCAAGGTTGGGATTTGCCACCAACAGGAACCACAGAGGATGGAATGAAAAGCTCAATTCCCTGCAGCACCACGTCGGCAACAGAATCACCAACGACGTTGGGATCATCCAGCGTGAAGCAAACCTGCCTCCAAGGGGAGGATGCAAAGAAGGACCGCATCCCGTCCCAATTTGCTGACCTATAGTGGCAAATATAGTGCCACCTATAGTGCTAAAAAATAAGTGCATCCTTTTTTTAATGATGAATAGGCAGGCGTTTGACCACGATCCCACCTGATGGTAAGTGATGATGCGGTCTACGGTGGAGCACGCTTACCTATGAGATACCTATTAACTTTTGCCTTGAAGAGCCCTAGATTGTACTCATGCGGAAACACAGACTCGGGCAGGGCGTTCCACTCCTTGGCAGTTCGCATAAGAAATGTGGAAGCAAAACGCTTCGTGCGTATTTTTGGAGTTCCTACCATGAAGCGATGCCGGAATGCCGTTTGCCTTGTAGTCCGATGGTAAAAATGGGATGGAGGAATAAGGTTGTGCAGTTCGTCGGCACACTCTCCGAAATGTCTCCTATAAAAAATCGACAGGCTGGCAACCTTGCGACGATGCTCCAGACTTTGGAGTCGAGCATTCGTCAGATTGCTGTCATTGATGATTCTCTTACCCCTCCTCTCAACTGACTCGAGCGCCTCAAGCTAGTACTTTGCAGAGCCATCCCACAGATGAGAACAGTATTCTACACACGATCGGACTTGTGCTTGGTAAAAATCGAGCAGCTGCCTAGGTGTAAAATACTGCCTCACCTAGTTGAGGATGCCTAGCTTTTTGCCGCTAACTGTGGTTTCGACTCGATATGCGGGCCGAAGTTGAGTTTCGAGGTCAGCGAGATTTCGAGCAGCTCAAGATGATCTGTTAACGGAAGGGATACATCTCGGAAAGTAGGAGTGAGATGGAATGGACTCCGTTTAGTCTTATCTTCAGACACGCCTGAGTCTTACTAGCATTGAACGCAACCAAATTGGCTTCACCCCAATCGGATACTGCCTTTAGTGACACGTTCATGCGTTCGACCATTGCCTCCCTGAGCGCCTGAATTTAGGCTCCACGAGCTCGTGAGTTGGGTATGTAGCTTTCAACAACCGTAGTGTCATCTGCATATCCGCACGTACCTGGCTGCAGCAGGTCATTTATGTGGAGCAGGAAAAGGGTCGCTGAAAGCACGGACCCTTGAGGGACTCCGGCATTGATTGCCATTTGATCGGACGAGCAGCCATTAATGACAACCCGAATCGATCGATCCCTCAAAAAGTCTGATACCCAGTCACAAAGACTAGTGGGTAGACCGAAGGACGGTAGCTTATTGCTAATAAGGCCCTCGTGCCAAACCCTGTCGAAGGCCTTCGATACATCTAGAGAGACAGCTAAAGCCTCTCCATTCTTCTCGATGGCCTCACTCCAGATGTGCGTGGCATACGCTAAAAGATCTCCAGTAGACCGGTCTCGGCGGAACCCATACTGCCGGTCACTGAGCAGGTCGTTCGCTTCTAGATATGCCAGGAGTCGGTTGTTCAGTACACGTACGTTCCATACTCTTACAGAGTATGGACGTGACCGAAATCGGTCTATAGTTGGCAGGGTCAGCTCGGCTACCTTTTTTCGGCATACCAAGATGTTCATTATTCCCGTTGCCAGAGAGGTTTTGGAATTATACTGAGCAACTTTTACTATGGGACCAACCACGAAAGCGCGAAAAAAAATTGACCCTCCCATAGATAATGGACCAGCCAAAATGAGACAACCAAATTTTTTTTCGCTATGTAAAAATTGCTCAGTATAATCCCAAAACGTCCCTGGCAACAGGAATGCACTTATTTTTTAGCCATCCTTTGTAATAACAATATGCCTCCTTATCAAATTGAAAAGACAGCATCGGTCTCCTGATTATGTGTTATCTTATGTGACGTAATCATGACTATATTACCTACACGATAGTATGTGATGTAGCTATCACTTATATATTGTAGTCTGTAGTGAGTATTTTTTGGGATAATCGGCTTGAGAATGGTGAGTGGGTGGCGATGCGCGTTTATTATATGCGCATGCGCGTGGTACGGAGATACCGCGCGAATACTCATCGTAGTGCCAACTCCTTCTATTAGCCATCAGGTAGAATTCCGCCCAATAGCACAGGAGTTAGCAAAGCGTCATCGTGTTGTTATTTTGACAACTGATCCAGCCTTTCCAGATCAGGCCCCGCCGAATCTCACAGAAATTGATCTACACGACATATCCTACTCTCTATGGATCGACCGCTTGCTTAAAACCGCCACTGGAAAGCAAAATAATTTAAATACAGGGTGGCAGATGGCAATGGATGTCATGTTAGAAATATTCCCGAAGCAAATGAAAAGTGAGGCTGTAAAGAAGGTGTTTGAAAAAGAAAAACAGTTCGATTTAGTGATCGCAGAAGCATGGACGCGGCCGCCGCTGGCACTGTCTCACGTGTTCAAAGCGCCTGTTATATTGATGAGTTCTCTTGGGGGAACGGATGAACAATACCAGTTAATGGGTGCTCCTGTCAACCCACTATTGTACCCAGACACCCCGCGCACGCGTCTGTACAATCTTACATTATGGGAGAAAGTAACAGAGATGTATAACCGTTACCTATTGCGTCGGTTAACGATGTCGTATCAGGAAAAGGAAGATGTGATGCTTCGTGACTTGTTTGGCAAAGATACGCCTGCGTTAGAGGAGTTGAAGAATAATGTGGAGTTGCTGATGGTGAATATAGATCCTGTGTTTGAGGGCTACCGCCCTGTGCCGCCTAATGTGATACATTTGGGGAGCCTTAATTGTGTGCCGGCTAAAGATCTGCCTCAGGTAAGCCTTTGTACCGTTATACATATCTGCAAGATCCCTTTAATAAATAGTTAATTGATTATTTATAAGCGAAATTAGCTCTTTCTGTCTGTCTGTTAACTTTTATCACTTAAACCGCAGAACCAATGTAGATAAAACTCATAAAGAGATAGTTTGAGGCTCGGGGATATGGGATTGTTTTTTATGAATAATTATGATAATTCCACGCAGACTAATTCGCGGGCAAACGGTATTTTTAACCGACTTCAAGATTTCAAAAGGAGGAGGTTCTCAATTCGGTTGTTTTTTTTTATGTTTGTTACTCCATAACTCCGTCATTTCTGGACCGATTTTGAAAATTCTTTTTTTGATTGTAAGTATATACATTTAGGTACAGATTGGTCCCGATTTAACTGCGATTCTCACATAACAGAACTGTTATCAGAAAAGTAGGTTAGGTTAGGTTAGAACTGTGACCCTTACAGAAACGAAATGCTATCAGAAAAGTGGGTTAGGTTAGGTTAGAGCTGCGACCCTTACAGAAACGTAATGCTACTAGAAAAGTGGGTGGTTTTACCTCCTTTTCTACATAATTAGGCAAAAGATCTCTTTCATTTCATTGTCTGGAATCTAAGAGTGCACCATCAACAATAAGTAAACTTTCAGCGGCATCCCCCATTGAAGTCGGTTTTTTTTCTTAAAAATTATATAAAACTATTATTGCCAACTAGAGATTTCTTTGCACAACAGTCTTTATTTATTTAACCATTCTAACTATTTTATTACCGACCATAACCTTAATTAGGTATGTATAAGTAGGTTCATAATACACATTTGATGTTTTTTTGCTTTTGTTGTCTGCACGTGTTCATACAGGTTTTGATTAATTTTAATTAATTAATTGACATACGAATTAATTTCTAGAGATATTTATTTAATAGGATAATACAATATATGTTATGAGTATAAAACTTAAAAACTAAATCTTAAAATAAATAAAACTAATCTTAAAATAAATAACTAAAAACTATTCCCATGGTGCCGTAGATGCTGGCAGCATTTCCTCGCTGTATCGCAATGCTTATTCTTTGTGCGAGGAAGCTGCCAGCTCTACGATCAGCGGAGGTGTCTGCTATTCTTTTTGAAAATTCTTTAAATAAATAGTGTAGACGCGGTCGGACCTCACGGGCCAAGAGTCTTGACGCCAAAGAGTACGAAATCGTTTTCGGGGCCGAGACATAATGGTATAATTGGTCATTTTTAATTTTTCAGAGCGCCGACTTTTGCAGTAGTGCCGTGGAGATGAGACGGGGCTAGTGTGTCTACACATGTGGCGTCCCACACCAGCACCCGTCCCATCTTCCACGGAACTAATGACATTCCATTAATTTCTTATATATTTAATGACGAATATTTCACCGACTTATAATATTTTTTAACGTAGCTTGTTACCATCTAAATACAATTAGCTGTAA
Organism: Cydia strobilella; assembly: GCF_947568885.1. Lineage (NCBI taxonomy): Eukaryota > Metazoa > Arthropoda > Insecta > Lepidoptera > Tortricidae > Cydia > Cydia strobilella. The sequence goes on along the minus strand of NC_086051.1, from coordinate 16,416,818 downwards.
CTCCTGACATTCCTGTTATCTAAATAATTCAGTAACGAACCTACTCGTAAAGGATGACTCACGTTAGACCGGGCCGTGACCGGGCCGGAGCTTCCGGCGCTTACTTTTCTATGACATGACAGGTGATCACGTGATGCTTTCCATAGAAAACGGGCCCGGACACGGCCCGGTCTAACGTGACTCACCTTAATTGTGTATAAACAATGTTGTTGCCGTGGATTTCCTGTTATAGGTACATTTAACTTTATACAGAGTGGGCCAAATAACGGGCCAACTAACTATAACGAATTATCAGTTCGAATAATTATAAAATTGCTATTTGTTTTACAAGGGGCAAAGTTGTTTTATTAAAAAATTGCCCCTCGTAAGAACCTATTGATCGAGCCAGCGGAAGATTTCAAAATGGTTCAAAATGTGGAATCTTGCAATGAGTTTCAAGGCATGAGGGAACTGCTAACGAGTGGAACAAAAAAAAATTCACCTTTACAAAATACTTACTGTAAATCAAACATCAGAAATCAAATCGTTATTAAATTTAGGTTTAAGATTCTTTATTCTCACTAAGAATTTGAGAATAATTCACTTCCATGAGAGCTTAACCCTTAAATGCATGATTTTTTGTATAACTTTTTAATAAATTGAAATAGATGTGTCATGTTGAGGGAATAATATTTTGGATAGCTGCATATTGAGCCACGGACCATCAAATATACGATGCATATATACATCATTATGCATTTAAGGGTTAAAACTACACAAATACATTTATTTTGCATGAACCCAGGTAGCAAAATGACGTCAGCGACGTCATAATTACGGCATTATTACGTCATTATGACGTCGCTGACGTCATAATGACGTATAAATGCTACTGGGGAAATTATCGAAAGAACTAATACTTAACATAGAGGGTATTTAAACATACAGTAAAATAAAATCGGACGATAGGCTTAAACAAAACAAGGTGATTAGTGGTGCATATGGTTAACATTTCGTCTACTTGAGATGTACACAAAACGTTTTGTAGTTGACAGTAAGCTAAGGCCCAGTTTAACTTATTTCCGAGATTCGTAATAACTGTGCGTCAGCGGGGATCATCCCTATACTGGTCAGTATAATGGGTAAGTAGACTGTAGGTGTCACGAATGTCGGGACTGGTTTTTAATTGCTATGACCTTATTAAATATTCAACTATCTATCTTATTATCTAGTTATGTAAATATTTATTAATCATTCAAAATTATTACTTAAAAGTCAATCACACCAGCCAACCATTGAACTATTATTACTAACGTATAGAACCGGCACAGAATACCAGTATTTTGCGCCATGACCATGAGTTGCTGCCGTTTTGGCATCAATCCATAGAAGCGGAGCGTGAATCTCGCGACCTAAACGCGTAAGCGCCATGAATTTTACGGCGCTTACGACGTTTTGGTCGCGTGGTACAGGTTTTGATTGCGACAATTTAATTGTTTGGTATGTCATTATTGTCTTCGGTATCATTGGGGTTCGGTAGTATTGGGTTCGGTATTCGGTTGGTGTATTTCATCTTTCGTACTTGCGTCAATGTTTAGCCGTATGGACGTTCTCATCATTATTTTGAAGAATAGAAGCAATTTAAATATGGCCGCAACAGTCTAAACGCTGCTACATAATATCATATAATTATATTGAAAATTGGCTAGCTACAATTTGGACTCGTTTAATGGTAGTGTGACGTAGCAAATTTAAAATGTCTAAAAAGTCACGCAACAAATCTGCTGTTTGGATTAGCTAGTATGTCACACCGATAAGATACTTCCTTAATTCATTCTTTTAAAATTATGGCTTCAGTCCAGTGGGACTATTTCACCAGTATCAAAGTCTTAGGAGTTTTAAATACGACTAAAATTGTACGGTTAGTGCAAGGCAGTGTACGGTGATTTTATTAGCTCTTGTAAGGCGATAGCTGGACTTTACAAGGGCCATGTCGCCAGAACGGTGGATAAACTCGTCTCTAGATTAACTCTTCATTATCCGCATAATTCCACATTAGTTTACTGCATAATAAGCTATCAGTGTTATACTTTAAATAACGTTAACGAGCAAAAACAAAGAAATTAATCACGACCCGATATCACCAAGATGGCGGTCGATAAGCAACTCCGATACGATACTGATCTGTCATTGGTGTGACATCTTATAAGCATTGTTCGAATTGGGCCGATAGTGTATTCTTGTTACAAATTATTCCTCAAAAACCACATAATCATGGCGGCTTCCTCGCACAACGTATCAGCATTGCGATACAACGAGGAAATGCCGCCAGCATCCTTGGTAGGTACAAGTTCTTAAGGTTCAAGCTAGTTATTAATTTAAATAGTTTAGTGTATATATCTATTATGTAAATACATAGGCATAGCTATATGAGTAAGTTTAAATCAGACCAATATTTAACAATTTGTTAATGTTTGACCAACGAGTGATATTTCTGGCTGAAAAAATATCTCTTTAAATCATTAATATCTCTGGCAAATCATATCTATTACAAATTGATAACAAGAGAATACTATTTAATAGATCTCCACTCATTTAGATGCTGGCAGAACTCGCATTCCGAGTTTCGTTTATTTAACCACCGTTGCACCGATTATTTTGAGCCCTAATTCAAAGCTTCAATTATTAATGCGGTACACGGCGGAATGAAGTTGATAACTCGAAGAAATTTGAACTAAACATAGAATTACATAAGCTTAGAATAAATTTAAAAGTGGAAAAATTACTGCCTTGGGTGAGACTCGAACTTACAGCCCCTGGATCGATACTCCAGCGCCTGCCAACTGAGCCACTAAGACCTCATCCATAGTCAGCAAATCTTCCCACTATATGGGTCTAGGGGAACCTAGCAACATCCGCAGTAATTTTTCCACTTTTAAATTTATTCTAAGCTTAATAGCATCGTTCGCAGAGTTTATGCTTGTAAAAAATTAATTTTGAATTACATAAGGTGCAAATTTCTTCATTTCTTTCCCGCCAGTTATCAGCTTCTTCCCGCCGTGTACGGATTATGATTGGTAGCAATTCTAATGACAACATATTTAATATCTAATTAGTAGTATAGTACCTATATAGTAGTAGAGATCACTAATTTAAACTTTCACGATTATTACACTTTATTATTTAGGAACAAACGGAACTTAAAACACGTACATAATAGCCTTAATGTTGTCCTCGTAGTTTCGGTAAAAGAGTGGGTTAAGTTGACATTAACATCTTCTGGCTGCTGGCTGCGCGAGTTTTCGAACTAACAAGACCAAGTGCGGGAACGGCAACAACGACGTTTTCGAAACGTCGGTACGCGATTATCCATATAAGATATAAGATGCCATAAAATTACCTAAAATACCGATTTAGATACCTTCGTTGGTGATTCCAGGATCTAAAATCATGGATGGACTCATCAAAGCACGGAGTCATCTATATGAGTTTCGGGACAAACACGGATCCGTCGCTGCTTCCACCGGAGCGTATGGCGATCTTCAGTCGGGTCTTCGAGAAACTGCCGTATGATGTGCTGTGGAAGTGGAAGGAGCCGCCAGCGGGACTTCCGGCTAATGTGCGGACGTCAGCTTGGCTTCCGCAGTCTGATCTGCTGCGTAAGTATCTGATTTATACAATTATGCAGGATCTATTTTGCACCTTCACTGACTTTGATTTAGTTCAACATTTCATCATCATCATATTAGCCAGAGGACGTCCACTGCTGGACATAGGCCTCCCCCAAAGAGTGCCACAATGACCGGTCTTGCGCCACCCGCATCCAGCGGACTCCCGCGACCTTTACCAGGTCATCAGTCCACCTTGTGATGGGTCTACCCACGCTGCGCCTTCCGGTACGTGGTCGCCACTCGAGAAATTTAGTTAATGCAAGATGGCATTGACAAACAATATAAAGATGTTTTCATATATAATATGGTGTGGAAGTGAAAGGATCCGACTACAAAACTGCCAGCCAATGTGCGAATGTCTCCATGCCTTCCTCAGTATTCTGAGTTCATGGTGTATACGATGACTTAGGTTACATTTACAGTCTAACAACCTAGTGGTCTGGCGAATATGACTAGATGACAGTCTTCAGTAGCAATGGCCATTTTTTAATTTATGTGTTAGCAATATTTTTTTTATTCTGTCTGGGACGGAAGCTTTAGAAATTTTAGTCGTCACTTGTTAGTAGCCCATTTCTTTTATTTAGTTTAGTCTAGCAGTAATAGTGTACATTAGTCTACATGGACAATGTTTTTGTACGCAGGCCACAAGAAGGTTGTCCTCTTCATCACCCAAGCAGGCCTCCAGTCCACAGACGAGGCCCTCCGCGCTGGTGTGCCTCTTCTAGCTTTCCCTATGCTCGGTGACCAGTGGTTTAATGCTGAGCAATATGAGAGGCTTGGTGTTGGACGAAGGATGGAGTTGCTTTCGTTCACTGATGACCAACTACGAGAGAATATTGAGGAGATTATTAAAGACCAAGGGTAAGATAATCACCTATTAATAAACAAGGTGTAATGCTGAGTAAGGTATTATGCATAGTGGTGCATGCAGATTTGAGCAGTTGGACTGGGCTAAAATGTTGGTGAAGATAAGAGTCTTGGCCTAAGAGGTAGTAAACGAGCACTAATTTTATTATAAGCACAAATAAAACTTACTTGGCTTTTCCTATGCTCGGTGACCAGTGGTTTAATGCTGAACTAATATATGAGAGGCTCGGTGTCGGACGCAAGGTGAAGTTGGCTTAACTCACTGATGAATAACTAAAAAGAAATATTGAGGAGATTATCAATGATCATAAGATGCTCATTAGGGCGATTCTCCGAGATGAGCGTGACTTCGGTGGCCAAACGTTTATCGGCAGTTTTCTAACTTTGCCTATAGTTAGAGAAATGCAAAAAAACTCTTAAGGCGGTTCCCTGAGCCAGAAGGCGAAAAATCTCCTTATATGATCATGTTTTTCTAAGAGGCATTGATATTCGTAGACAATATATGCAGTTCTTAGCTATATTATCTTTAACAACATAGCTTCCGATACACGAATTATGACACTTCGCTCGATACAATTAATTCCCAAAGTAACCTCTAACTCGGACTTTTAATCCTACTTTACTCGGTTATTTATTATGTGATACTATAAACAAAAAAAGAAGAAAAAACAATCTTAACGTAAATAGTAATTTCATAGCTTTAGAATTTCGATATTGTAAGGTAACGTTTTTAAAATAAATAAAAACCGACAAAATTCGATCAAAATTGACACTTAGCGCGTATGTTCTTTCCCGTTCTTTCTTGTGAAATGTGACAAAGACAGCGGCAAACCGATGGAACGGCCTCATTGCTCTAAATTTCATTGAAATTGCGATTTATCATTAAGTCCTTCATTTCCCGATTGCAGTTACCGCACCCGCTCCAAGCTTCTGAGTGAAGAGATGCAAGACCGCTCAGAGTCGTCACTCGAGCGCGCAGTCTGGTGGATCGAGCGCACATTGCGGCGTCGCACGCGCAGGCGCGCCCCCGCCGTTCATGTGAGCTGGCTTACGTTCATCGATGGAGACATAATAGCGGCCGCTCTTGCGATGATCATTGGTTTATTGCTAGTACTTTTAGGGTTGTATAAAGTGTTAACTGGACGAAACGTTAAAGTTAAAACTACTTAATCGTAAACCAATCTAAATATTTTATTTTTGAGCTTTGTGCCGTCAAGCTGCCTATTTGAGCAATGGAGATGTGACTATTATATTAATAATGTAAATTGAGAGTCCATATTTCTTTAAATTAAATTAATATTAAAATCAAAATTAACATAAAATTCAATTCAAAATTAAAATTAAGGGTTAAAGTAAGATTAAAATTAAATAATTCTAAATACTATTCTATAATTAATCTTAATAATAACTAAAATCAATCAATTGTGTAAATTGGTATTTAAATATGTTAATTGCTTTTTTCCTTGCATGCTGTAAAATATTTTTTTTATATCCAGTCATCCACCATCTATTGTGCTTAATGTGTTTTTTTTTAATTTTGTTTCTGTACGATTTTATTTTTTTCGATAGTAAATGACTTTTTATTTTATAATTATTTTATTGAAAACATATTTCCAGTGTATTGTGATAAAGTGTGCTTAGTTTTGAAGCCACACACGGTACTTATTGTTATTCCATCTTCTTTATTATTATATTATACAGATCGTTAAGTTTGTGTTAAATAGTAACAATACTAGTAATAATAGTAATCCTCAGAACTTAATTATTGTAAGTAGCTATTTTGATTTTACTGTGTACTGTGACTGCGAGTTTTCTTATATGATCCATCTATAATGACGCTTGTAATAGGGTACTAAATGACGATAATAAGATAAGATAAGATAATAATTTATTTCATTTCAATCTTAGTTGGTAAATACATAGTGGTCGAGTCCTCCTATTAGGTATGAAGTACCTGTATCAGGAGACCTCGCTCTTCCAGAATTACATTTTTTTTTAAATCTATACTAAGAGAAGTAAATAAAGTTAACATTAACATTATAAATTTATAATGAATTAACTAGTTTGCCAAATTAACGACTACATTTACATTTATTAATTTTACATATTTACATAGCTAAAATTATTCTTACATATCTATTTTAATCATCGTGTGAGTGCATGCGCGCGCGCGCGTGTGTGTGTGTGTGTGTGTGTGTGTGTGTGTGTGTGTGTGTGTGTGTGTGTCGTTTTATTTTAAGCTTTTATTTACGAATTATATCTTCAGTAGCTTTATAGTCAAGAGCACTTAACCATTTAATTATTGCTTTTTTACATTCATAGTTATTTAGCGAGTGTATATTAAGTTCCTTATTTATCATGTTATATATGACTGCAGATTGAACCTCGTATTGCCTCCTTGCAAAGGCTGATTTACATCTGGTCTCTAAATGACGATGTACCTATGTGTTTATTTATACGTAGGTTTTATATAGGACTCTTTACTTATGTTAACAGTTTAAAGGAAAAATGCAGAACCCTACAAGGTGTGCGCGACGACTACAGACAGAATAATAAAGCCAAGATAAAACCATATTTACAGTGATATTAAATACGACCGGTTTGGCCTAGTGGGTAGTGACCCTGCCTGTGAAGCCGATGGTCCTGGGTTCGAATCCCGGTAAGGGCATTTATTTGTGTGATGAGCACAGATATTTGTTCCTGAGTCATGGGTGTTTTCTATGTATTTAAGTATTTATATATTATATATATCGTTGCCTGAGTACCCATAACACAAGCCTCCTTAGGCTTACCGTGAGACTTAGTCAATCTGTGTAAGAATGTGCTATAATATTTATTTATTAAATATTTTGTATGACGACAGTTAATGCCTATCCATAACATGCGGTATCGCTCTCTCTCTAGAATATTGTGATAAGAAGGAAAAAGATGGTGATAGTTGTGTCTTGACTTGACTTGACTTTTTAACAGGTCGACTTAATGGAAATAGCTTTCCACGCTTTAATAGTCTTAGTTTATTAATACATATAAACAATGTAACTTCCTACAAATAGGAATTTTTGTAGCAAGCCGTTAACGTAGGAAAATTGGCACAAATACCGATAGGTCGTTGACTAGTCACAGAGCAGTTTGAAATCGGAATCTTTCTTACATCCTGTTTATTATTATAGTCTACGAATAACAGATTTTAATGCAATCCATTTGTATATTTTGTATACCTTCCTGTAGGGATATGATGGTTGCACCTTTTAGCACTGCTCAAAGAATGTTGTGTGCTCTCCTCCCCAAACTTTTGTATCTATCCAGTTTTTAATTTTTTATCAAAAACATTTTTTTGATCTAACCGAATACAGGATTTCATTAGATGAAATAGCAATGGCGTGACCTGTTTTCCAAGATCGCTTGATTGTTGGTTGGCAGAGCCTATATCGGACAAAGCAATCAGTGTTTACCACTTTATTGACCTCTCCCTTGAGTAGGGAACTATGATAGCACCCATGAGGCTGACATGTTCACCTAGAGTGTCCAAAGCCTCCATAAAAACCAGATTAAAAAAAAAAAAAAAAAAAGATCGCTCGAACTTATAATTGTTCCTAAATAGGCAAGCCAAAAGAAAATCTACTTATAACTTTAAACTAACACGGGACTAAATCGCGTAAAAACTTACCAGTCCTACTCGCCAGTCTGCCTGTGACCACGGACGTAACGTCACGTTCGAAACGTCAGGCCATAAATAAACGTAAGTTTTTACGCGATTAAGTCCCGTGTTAGTTTAAATCAATATATTGAAAATCTACTTTTTTGGAATAATAAAAATCCTCTCAGTAAAATAATTAAGCAAAATCCTATACGTCACAGCAAACGTTAGTACAGCCAGCCGCAGAAGTAGCTAAGCAGATGAGTTGTTTACAGCCAGTACAGGTTCGCCCACGTTCGCCCACAAATACGTTGTCAATTTTTTTTTGAATGGGTTTCTTACTTACACATCTTTTATGAAATTTCATTTAAAATTACATTCATTTATCCGAAACAAATCGTATTATCTTCAAAACATGTTTTTTTTTATTATTTAATACACAAAAGCAAACGTTTGTTGAAATTATTACGTATTTATAAAGGCTTGTATTTTCCTTGCGGTGGCGAGGCGCAAAATATGTGAAAAACCAAGTGCCTTAAAAACCCTCGGAACGCTCAAAATTAGAGAATAATTCCATGTGCAGGTCATTTTGAACACCTAGGCCACTTCTGCCCCTGACTGTACCCCGCATTTAATATCCCACAACATCTCGAACTGTCGGAGCGGCAGGAGCGTTAAAAAAACCGGCCAAGTGCGAGTCGGACTCGCGCACGAAGGGTTCGGTACCATTACGCAAAAAACGGCAATAAAATCACGTTTGTTGTATGACCCATGTAGAGACCCACTTAAATATTTATTTTATTCTGTTTTTAGTATTTGTTATAGCGGCAACAGAAATACATCATATGTGAAAATTTCAACTGTCTAGCTATCACGGTTTATGAGATACAGCCTGGTGACAGACAGACGGTCAGACGGACAGCGGAGTCTTAGTAATAGGGTCCCGTTTTAACACTTTGGGTACGGAACCCTAAAAAAAGTGACTTGAAAACCCATGGAACGCTCAAAATTCTTGATTTGTTACTATGAGAATAATTCCATGTGCAGGTAATTTCGAACACCTGTACCATTTCTGCCCCTGACTGTACCCTGCATTTATTATCCCACAATACACATCTCGAACTGCCGGAGCGGAAGGAGCGTAAAATAAAAACCGGCGCACTTGGCCTCGCGCACCGAGGGTTCCGTACATTTTAGTATTTGTTGTTATAGCGGCAACAGAAATACATCATCTGTGAAAATTTCAACTGTCTAGCTATCACGGTTCATGAGATACAGCCTGGTGACAGACAGACAGACGGATAGACGGACAGACGGACAGCGGGGTCAGTAATATGTATTTAACTATTTGTTCATTGTATGTTATTTTAGGTATCTTTTCTTCTTGTCTGTTACCTTCCGTGATTCTTCTCACCTGATGGTCTCATCGAAAGATCAGCGCTGGAAGTCACCAGCAACATGCTGAGATGAGGCCATTTCGTGGCACTTTAATCTTATTTTATGTTTTCTTTTGTATTATGTAATGTCTTCTCTGTTTGTGCTTACGAATAAAATCTCATTCTATTCTATTCTATTCTATTCTAATAGGGTCCCGTTTTTACCCTTTGGGTACGGAACCCTAAAAAAGGAAATTTCGTTTTGCGAACAAACCGCTGCCGGAGGGGTGAAGGGTAGGTAAAGGGCGGTTTTGTTTCAGCGGGACGTGTCCTACGCTTTGTTTTATTCGCCGTGGAATGTTGGTTGTAGCCCGATCAATGGGGACTGATGAATACATTTTACCTACGTAAAAATTGAGATGACTTATCAGGCAAACTTATTAGGTATCCAATCACACAAACACACCTAGCTATCTACTTAGGGTCGGTTGCACCAAACTGTTTGTCATCGTTAAAGAGTTCGCAAAATTTTATTACATGGAAAGTTTCATAGTAAACCGCCGCGGCGCGCCGGGTGACGTTAATCAGTCTGTCAAGTGCGGATGGTGCAACTGGCACTTAATCTTTCGGGTTTAGCCCATTGGTTGACTGGTAGGTACAGAATGCCTTAAGGCAATTCGCCATTTGTACTGTAATCTATCCAATAAAAATTAAATACCGTAACTAGAAAGATAAATAATAATGTCTTCGGTTACCGCGATAGTTACTCATGAAATAAAACTATGAAAATGGATTATATCGCGTATATTTAATTAATAATACATCCCGACGTTTCGAACCCTTTACAGCGTTCGTGGTCAACGGGTGACTGAGGAAAGACTACAATTTGCAAAAATACCCACATACAAAAAATAATGAACCATCATACACTTCACTTCACTTCACTTTCACTTTAAGGCTAGTTGTAGAAAGATAAATATAAAATTAAACACGTGGAGAAGCCTTTAAATAAACTAAATCAAAACTCGAGGGCGCAGAACATGCCGGTAAAGTAGAACATTGTCTGCAACATGCTGGCAAAGTCGAACATTGTCTGCGACTCGGCAACTAAATATTAACCGGCATTATTGTCGCCTGTCGCGACACGCCGCACTTTACTAACACGATTAGGGTTGCCACTACTGTACTACCGTAAAATGGTCCTACTTTGCTCCTTGGTGGGTAACTATGCTCGAATTCAAACTAAAGGACTTAACGTCTTATAAATTCAAACATTATATTTCTATATTATTATTTATATACTCAGATAAACGAAAAAGTGTGGATATATGTTGAATTGCTACGTTATATCAGTCATAAAATTAATCTCTATTTTTGGCGGGGCCTGTTAATTTGGCGCACAATGGGGTAACTTCGCACCCCGAAGTAAACTATAGGTAGGAGCAAAAATACCCCAAACAATGGTTATCTTGTACTCCTTAATCATAGCTTCGTTTTATATAAAACAACATTTCATAATGTTGATTTACCGATAAAATATGTTACATAAGATGTTCTTCTTAATATTCAATTCGTCTGAATAATTACTAATGAACAGTTTAAAAATTCATGAAATAAAACTATGAAAACGGATTATATCGCGTATATTGAATTTATAATTCATCCCGACGTTTCGAACTCTTAAAGCGTTCGTGGTCAACGGGTGACACCCGTCACTAAATTCATTATAAATTCAATATACGCGATATAATCCGTTTTCATAGTTTTATTTCATGAGTAACTATCGCGGTAACCGAAGACAATAGTTTAAAAATTATTAAAAATTTCCTTAAAGTGGAGCAAAGTAGGACCATTTTACGGTATACAAAAACGCATCTCTACAATCAGAAAAATAATTAAAGTTCACTATTCGTGTCGATTTGTATTTAGGTATTTGTTGTTTCCATTTTTCTCGAAAATGGCTGGACCAATTTTGATAATTATTTTTTGTTTAAACTACTATAAGTCAGAGTGCCATGCCCCATTACCACGGTGGATTTAGGAGAAATGCAGGGTAGGTACTTCACGTAAAATAATTGAGATAATTTTTTATAGAAACTACTGCATTTGCTCTGAGAAAATACTATTTGTTGAATTGCTGATGAAGACCCTACTTGTTAAATTTTATCTTGTTTGCTTAAGACTGTTGCCATCTGTTTGTGTATCTGAAAGCGCTGGTAGCCTACCAGCAAGAGCATGCGACCTCCAATCCGGAGATACCGGATTCAAACTATGGTTCGTACCAATAACTTTTTCGGAACATCTTATCTTATGGTTTTCTGGGGCCCTTACGGATACACTACGACCCACGGGATCTTTTGTGCAGTTACCCCCTAGGAAAGATCCGTCAGCTACTCAAGAGCTTTTTCCACCATTTCCATTTGCCGGATGATGGAGCTCATGGGTAGTGTTTTGAATTCCTTTGGTTCCTGATAGCCTGTTTGAAGTCCTTCATTTTCGGAACATAATATGTATTATTAATATTTACTTATGAACATTGTTAATATATGTGTATGTGTTGTGTTTGTTATTATTTGAATTTGTTTGTCACGCCTAGTTAGTTTGTTATTTTAGATTAAGAACTGCTGTGCCCTTGAAGGGTCCATGTCACTGTACTCGAAATTATATTGAATATTACACTTTTATGTAACATGGAAATGCAATACAGAATAAACAATATTTACCAGTCGCTTTTTGCTGAAGGGAACCAGACTAATCCCAATAACGCCCCTCCTGGTTTCCCCTCTGGGTTGGTAGGTAGATGGCATTCAATTTCGTAAAAACTAGTGCCTACGTCAATTGCCAAGCGGACCCCAAACTCCCATGAGCCGTGGCAAAAAGCCGGGACAACGCGGACAAAGCGGAATAATGATGTAGCAACCCTAATAACGCAAGAAAACCGCAACAGGCCAGCTTCGAATGCGGACGACACCTCCTGTTGCCGCGGTCGAACGACCTACACAATGTCTGATGTAGTACCTAACTAGACATCACTATATTATATACTATACAAATAAATTACGTTAAGAGTCATTACAAACCTAGTCGCCACCATCGAACTTATGCTCTCATTTTAAGTTCCCGGCAAGCTCGGTTCTCCATACAAACGTATTTACGCTCTCATTTTAAAACGACTAGCTAGATTGCTCTGAAACTTTGTACTTGCAATAGGATAGGTATATCTAGGTCTGTAATTAGTTTATGTAGCTTCAGAAACAATAGTAAAAAATATACAGCGAATATAAGTTTTTCATACAAAACTTGTTTTTGCTCTATTTCGTTTGTTTTATATACTAGAGCTATAAAACCGGCTAAGTGCGAGTCGGACTCGCGCACGAAGGGTTCCGTATCATTACGGAAAAAAACAGCAAAAAAATCACGTTTGTTGTATGGGAGCCCCATTTAAATATTTATATTATTCTGTTTTTAGTATTTGTTGTTATAGCGGCAAGAGAAATACATCATCTGTGAAAATTTCAACTGTCTAGCTTCACGGTTCATGAGATACAGCCTGGTGACAGACAGACAGACGGACAAACGGACAGACAGACGGACAGCGGAGTCTAATAACAGATAAACTAATAACAGACCTAGATATACCTCATTTCATTGTCTGTGCAAAGTTTTATTACCAATCAAATCCAACACGTAGTTTTAAAATGAGAACGAAACTCCGTTTGTATGGAAGGTGAAATTCGGCCGAGCTTGCCGGGGACTCTTAAAACGACTTGCTGAAATGACATGAAATAGTTATATCTGTCTAGTACTAGTTTTCGTTTCTAGAAATTGTAATAAGAATAAAATAGAGCGTGCAAACTTTTTACATTACAAAACTTCTACCCGCTCTATTTAATTTGCATTACAATTATAAGTCTGTTTGAGCTTGTCGTTTTAAAATAAGAGCGTAACTTCGATTGTATATGAGCAGCTTTATCGCGGAGGGTTCTTGAGAC